>NW_027616668.1:0-217716 GCF_964187855.1 Myxine glutinosa | reverse complement strand
CAGTAGTGTAATAATGTTGCTTCTGGGACACCTCCGTTTAACATGTGAAATCCCTATCTAATGTCATTTACCCCCTTGTCTTTTTCAAAAATCATAAACACCTCTATTTCTCCCACCCTCATCTTTATGAACCTTTTGTCTGTAGTACCTATCCTTAATGTTGTTCATTAGACCACTCAAACACTACAAATATTTGTTTTCTCTTATAGACCTATCATCCTTCTTCTACATATCATCTGGCAGATTAATCTTTGACCCACTCAAACATTGACCCATTCACTTCCATATTAATTCTTTCCCTCCCTCATTGCCCCTAAAGACCTCTATTTCTCTCACCCTGTTCTTTACGAACCTTCTAACCTTTTGACATGTTATCCTTATTCATTAGACCACTTAAACACCTGTGATCCTTCTGACCTCATGGACCTTTTAACCTTTTACTCTTAATATCATCTGGTGAATATAACCCACTCAAACAACGACCCTACAAATATTTGTTTATGCGTGGGAAATAATTTAATTCTCCTACAACTCTCTTCACCATCTAATATATTAACAAAAAATATGTTTGAGTTTGGTTCTTTATTAAGATATTTTAACTGAGCTAAGATAAAATGGTAAACCTCCCTCAATGTTCTTGCTTGAGCGCCTCCAGTGCCACATACCATTTTTAAATTAAAGTATATATTTTCCTGACAACCATCAAAGTTTTCCGTCCACTCAAAAATATTTCCATCTTTTTTACCCAATTCACCGGTATTTAAATTAATTCTCTTATTTGTTTTGTGAACTTTTTTACCAGTTGCCTTTTCAATTATACCTATTTGATATTTTTCACATTCATTATGTTTTCCATTTATATACCAAGGTTGATTACACCTCCACTCTTTAGTCTGGTTGATACTTGGTTCTATCATTTATATAATAGTAAAAAAGGCGGCGGTAGCCCGTTAAAATCCCCAACCCCCCCCCCCCCCCCTTTTTAACTTATCACTTATATATATCTTATCACTTATATATATCTTATCACTTATGTATATCTTATCACTTATATATATATCTTATCACTTATATATATATCTTATCACTTATATACTTATATAACCATAAGGGAGACTATCAATTCCATTTTCTAAAATAAACCTCTTATCATCAAAAGCCCCCAATGCTTTCTTATTTATCTCTTCTGAATATAATTATTGATGTTTATAACTTCTTATTCCATTAATCTTTCTAAACTCTTCTTTCTTTGTTGTTAAACAGTTATAATAATCCTTAAAGTTTATTGTTTCTTTAATAACATTTTTCTTTACACCTTTTAACTTCTTATCAGTCTTTTCAACGTTATTCACAATGTATTTATAAGCATAAGCCTTTGACCTCAATCCCACAAATTCACTCATAACATTTCCTCCTAATTCATCCTTGAACTTTCCAATCACCTTTTTATTTTTAGAAGAGAACAACTCACTCTCTGGACTGTAATTACTCGTGTCATAGATATTAATGTCTCTTTTCATGTCTGAATAAACATCGTTGGTATTAATTTTCAAAATAAAACTATCTGTATCCATATAAAGTAGATTAACATCATTTTGATATTTCTTCCTCAAGTTATTATAAAAGTAATCATACATTAATGACTTTGATAAATCAAGAATTGTTGTTCCAATATAAATAGGTTTGTTCAT
The DNA here is from genome assembly GCF_964187855.1 of Myxine glutinosa. Lineage (NCBI taxonomy): Eukaryota > Metazoa > Chordata > Myxini > Myxiniformes > Myxinidae > Myxine > Myxine glutinosa. The sequence continues at coordinate 216,025 of NW_027616668.1, read as the reverse complement.
TTCAATACTCTCTTTAATCAAATGGATCGCACAAAAGTTCTCAGTAAAGACCTCAGCTCGAGTAAAACTCGGTCTATTAATTAATTTTGATGCTTGTTCCCAAGATGTTGATAGTCTGATATTTTGTCTTTTCCTCACATTCTCCATAGTCTTACCAAAGACCGCATTATTCATCAATTTATAAAAGTCTTTCTCAAAATCTGTTTTTGACTCTGTTCTTCTTTGTGTATTAAAATCAATGTACCCCTTTAACCAATGACTTTGATTGAACTTTAGAACCCTATGGATCTTCTCTACTCTTAGACCTTTTGATAAATATTGTCGCAAATTTCTTTGGTGTAGAACATAATTTTTCTTGTTATATAATGTAGTAAGTAATTTTTCTGTTGATTCACCTATATCAAACGATCGTTGATAATCACTCAACCATTCTTTCTTTGGACTTTCTTTCTCACAAGCAAATGGGAGATCTTTGTGTAGGTTATGGAGTTCCTCTGGATATTTTAAATCAATTTCAAAATAATAACCAACTTTTTCTTCATCCAATTCTTTTTGTGTAGAGATACATACATCTTGTAAAACGTTTTTGTAGTCTTTTTCCTTTACCCATCTAAGTTTTCCATAAGGAAGAGCCTGAGACATTGCCCAGCCATACAGGTTTTTCGCGTCATAGTACATCAAGTAAGAACTCTCTTTCGTTGGATCATAATTTGGAAGATATTTGTTATTTGCTTTTGCGTATCTACTCGAGCAGACTTGTGAAATTCCACCTCTTTTTGCCTTTTCAATCATCAAAAGCATATCAACATCGGTTATCAAATCCAAATCTTGTTTTGTCATTTTCAACATCGCACTCCAGGCCAATCCAGGTGCTGTGTAGTAGTGAGCAGGATCCAATCCATATCCAGTGCGACAAACAGATCTAAAGGCTTCAAATACATCGGCCAATAAAAGCACATCAGTTTTGAGATACAAATCGTGATACTCGCCAAGATTCTTGATGTTATATTTTTCCCAAACATTTTGTGCGTGTACATAATCTTTATCAGATATATGACTATTATTTAATTTGTTATAGAAATTTTCTTTTGAAGGAAGTTGTGTTTCATTGAATCTCTCAAATGAGTCCATATAGTCATAGGGGTAAATTCCCTTTTGTGTTAGAAAATCTTTATCTAAAAAATACTCTGAAAGACATGGAAACTCTTTTAGATTTTGAACCAAGTTAACCAATGGACTTGCCATGAATTTAAATGTATCAAGAAATCTGATATGAGTAATAGGAGATGTGTGAATTGTTTTTGTGAATGAAATGTATTTCTGATCCGTGTTTGGAATTGCTGAGATACTTCCAGAAGTCTTTGAGAGTTCCTTGATAAATAGATGTGTATCATAATGAGCGTTGTTATGAAGAAAGACAGGAATGAAAGAGGGGAGGTGATAATTAATATTACAACTTTGATGAGCCGGACCTCTATATTTACCAGTGAGATGACAATGGTCTCTAACCTTTAGACCTTTACCAATTTTCTCCTCACAAATATGACAGACATTGTTTTTTATAAATTCCCTTTTTTCTTTACTTGTTAAGGACATTGGTTTATTGGTTTCTCTCATTATCTTGGTTAATCGAACACAGTCTTTTTCTAGTCGTTTCACAAACTCCTCTGGGGTATTTGAGCCTCTATACATCTCTAACTTGTTATATTTATCACCAACGGATGATTTGATATAATAACAAAAACCACAAGGAGTATGTTTTTGATATTTATTTGTGTATGATTCTTTTGGATCTTGAGAAGCAGTATCAATTTTTTCTAAAATACTTTCAAAATCAGCATATATAACAAATGGATGTTTGATCTTTTTATTTTCATCTTTGAATGTGATCTTTGAGCCTTCTTTAGGCATATTGATTACCGTTGATTTATGTTCGCCACAATAATTTGAATGTTTATCTAATCTTTCTTGTGAATTGAAGAAGTTAAGACAACGCAAACAAATATATATTTTATTTGTTCTCTTACAGACTTGTGGTTTTATTAATTTAGCAATATCTTTGATGTATGTATAATGTGAATTTTCGTCTGAATTAAAATATAGAAGATTAATATGAGTTTGTTTACAATTGTCAGAAAGCTTTAAAACCTGAATGTTGTTTGTTTCTGTTAGACCATAAACATTAACTGATAAATTATTCATCTTTTCAAATTTAGGAATATCATTTAAAGTCATCGGAAACTTTAGATCTTTCGTATTTAATGTATTCTCATATTTTTTATAATGAGATACTCTTTCATCATGAAAATGTGGAGGATGTAAGTGTGCTAAAATAGACCAGAGAAAACATTTATTGTCTTTATTTTTGATATTGATAACTGCTTTTCTATTTTTGATAACACTGGGTAAATCAATGTAAGAAGAAGCTTTTAGAGGATCTGATTTAAGAATATGAATGTCTATGTAAATAATTTTTCCTATATTGAATCCACTTCCTACGATTGAATTATCCACATCTTGCTCTTGTTTAATAAGTTCATCATAGACTCCTGATGTTTTAAAATCTTGATATGAAGATATAAAGTGTGGCTCAGTTCTCATGTATGGTGCATCTATAACTCCTTCATCCTTTGTCATTTCTAATTTTACTCCCATATAAAATTTAAGTGGTTTCATTTCCTTTAGTGTTTTTTCAATCAACGTTTGAACAGCAGGTTTAACTATTTCTACAGCATCAACTATAGACTCTGGTTCAGGAGGTTTGAAGTTAAAGACTCTTATTTTAATATGTCCTTTGAATGCTCCATCAGAGTTTTTAGTTGTGATAAAATTTGATAAATGTAGATTTGTTTTAAGATGTATTTTGAAGCCTTTCTTGAGGATATTTTTATTACATGTAGAACAGTGTTTTGTTTCAGGTGGAAGAGGGGAAAGTTTGTTTAAAATGTTGTATGTATGTTTTGCGGTGAGAATATGTTGTTTATAATATTTTACTTCCTTCTCGCAAGTATCACAATAAACCATATTTATAGCGTGAGAAAACGTGGTGTTTTATATATATCACTGTGCTTAAAATAAAACACTTTTGAGCTTTACAGCTCCGTTTTATATATATCACTGTGCTTAAACTAAAACACTTTTTCACTCAGAATCATCTAAGTCATAACTATCACATGAATACTCAGAATCATACTCAGAGTCATCAATAAAGCTACTCTCATAACTATCATTTGAGCACAAACTATTAGTATCATAACTATCATCTGTGTTCAATGAAATACTATCATCACCATCGTCCAAGTTCAATGAAATACTATCATCACTATCGTCTGAGTTCAATGAAATAGTAAAATCTTCACTGCTGTATTGACTCATATTTAATTAGCAAGAAAAATATTCCCATCAATATCTATATACTTTCTTTCATTAACAGATTCAATCTCTACAATTTTTATATCAAAAGTTATCTTTAAATAATCTCTAACTATCATAGAACGAAATGACATTTCACCAGAAATATTAACATCATTCATTTTACTTAGATCTACACCCTTTGGATTATTAAAGAAAATACAAATGTCTCCTCTAGAATTATTAATGGTCTTATCATTCTTTTTCAAAGTATCGTGGTCAATCACTTTTTCAAGCTTTGAATAAATTGCCAGGAGTAGAGGAGAAACTTTTGTTAGATTTACTTTAATGGATGTCTTTCCAGGTATAGTTAGAGCTCTTCCTTTAAATGAAATAGAGGGGCTCATGTTATTTTCCATAACTGGTTTTACCCAAAAATTTCCATATTTATCTTTGTTCAATTTAACATCTTTGACATATTTTTCTATATCTTCCACCGAAGTAGAGATTGATTGAAATTTGTCTTTTGTGCTTTGAAACATTGTATTTATTAATGAATAAACTTGCGTTTAGTTTAAGTAAAAATTTACCACATAAATATGATAAGTTCTGAAGGATATTTAGAATTTCCAGACTCTCCATATGATAAATTAGAGAATTGTCCGGCTTGTGATAGAGTGGGGCTTAATGATGAGGATTCATATAAACAATGTATTTTCTGTGATTTAATTTTAATTAATGATAATAAGAAATATAAAAAAATATATAACTCTTTTAAATTAGAACCAAAAATGAATTACTTTACAAGATTAATAAGAGAGATGAATGTTAAGTATTGTGATGATAATACACCATTTCTTTCAAGGGAAGAGACTAATTGTATTGAGGAAATGTATAAGGGTTTAATGATATTTATTATTCAAAATAATTTTAATGGAAATGTTAATACAAGATACTATATAAATAAAATAATGGATTATTTTGAAATTAAACCCGAACTCAGGATAAAATATAGAGTTTCTCAAATAGCTCAAAAAAAGTTGGATAACTTGTTTTCCAAATATATAAATGAATGATTTTTTACCCGTTTGGGAAAATAAGATAAAATTTAATAACCATAAAAACATTCCAAATTCATTGAGATGTCTAATAGTTGGTTCAAGCGGATGTGGAAAAACCTGTTTACTTTTAAAGATGCTCCTTGGTTCTAATTTTTTAGATTATGATAATTTAATAATTTTTACAAAGTCAAGTTTTCAACCCGAGTATCAACTACTCTCACAGGGTTTTAATGCGGGTCTTAAAAAGGAAGACATTATCGGTTTATTTAAACTTCAAAACAAACTAAATGATTATAATATTGATGATATAATACAATTATTTTGTGATACACAGAAATCAAAATCGAAACCCATAACTTGTATTCTCAGTGATAATACGGATGATATACCTTCACCTCAAGATTTAGATAAATCAAAAAAGAACCTTGTCATCTTTGATGATTGTGTTAATGAGAGAAACCAAACAGTAATGGATAGCTACTATACAAGAGGGAGACATTCTTCTTGTAATTGTATATATCTTAGTCAATCATATTTTCAACTCCCTCGACGCTCAATAAGAAACAATGCCAATACTTTTATTTTATTTAAGTTAAATTCAATAGATGTAAATAATTTTTGGAGAGATAATTGCTCTACGTTATGTAGTAAAAAAGAATTTGAAAATTATATGAAACACACGATTGGAAAATATAAATATATTGTTGTGAAACAAGATGAGATACTAAATGATATTTTTCAATAAATAAATACAGAAAATGAATACTGAAGAAAGAGAAAGAAAGTTTAAGGAACATCAACAATTAGTTTCAAAAGTTGTTAAACAACAGGAAGAGATAAAGAAGAAACGGAGACAGAAACTAACTGGTGAAGAAGCCTTTGAAAGAAAACAAGAGAAATTCTTTAAACCACTTTTGAAAACTCAACACCCTACAGTTCCCACGGTAGAATTTACTCCGAAAAAACTTCAAATGCTCAAAGATTTTAGTCAGATAACAAAACAAGAACTTGGTGAATTAGAATATGATGACGAGGGATTATTTCGGAAACTTGAGCAGGTAAATCAACCCCCTAATTATGTTGTGGAAGCTCTTCAAAACAATGAATATTCTGCGGGTTCAAAAACCAGAGCAGGTCTCATTCCAACAGAAGAACCAGCAGTGTTTCATCTTGTGGAAGAAAAGGTATTGATATTTAATGATGAATTGATGTTCTTGAGTTCTACTCAACCAAATGTTAAATTAACTCCAAGATTAATGTTTCTTCTAACAAACCCCGGATTCAGCGGTTCAAAATATTTTGAGGAACCACTTGATATGGAAAGAGAGGAAGATAGGGTATATATTGAGTTGTTAAATACACTTGATTATGGAGTTTCTGTTGCTGGTAAAAGTAAGAAGAATGAGAAGGAGAAACATATTATTGATGCTTTAAGTAAGCTTGGTTCGGGTGTTAGTTTTCTTCCAAATGACCCATCACAATTAGTTAATAGGCTATTATTGTTATTAGGTAGTAAGAAGGCTGGAAACAACAATTGTTTTAATGAATCCTCAGCCATTTTAGATCAGTTGATGAACATGAAAATAATTAATAAATGTCAATACAAAGATATTTTATTAGATATTAAATAAGATGAGAAGCACAATTCTTAGTTTTAATTTCACAACGAGCGATTACACAGCTTCATTCCCTTACCCACTACAACTTGACCCCCTTACCTCATATGAGGCATCTTTGTTGTCAATGGAAACTTACAATACCCTTTTTAATATCACAGAGAAAAACAACAAGTTTAGTTATAATCCAGGCACTGCCTACAAAACTATAACTGTTTCACCTGGAGCTTACGAGATTTCTCAAATATCTTCAGAAGTCTCTCGCCTTATGAAAGAAAAAGGTGATGAACCAAAAAATATTGTAATAGATATTCAAACACACACTTCAAAATCAACTATTAAACTGAAAAATAATTATAAAGTTGATTTCACGATTGAAAATTCGTTCAGAGAGCTATTGGGTTTCTCTTCAAAAAAGATTGAAAATAACGGGACGTTTTACAGTGATAATGTTATCCAAATATCCTCCGGTATAAATTCAGTATTAATTCATTGTGATTTGATTGATGGTGCTTATAACGATGGAATAAGAACAAATACAATATTTTCATTCAGTGCATACTCAACCCCGATTGGTTATAAATTTAATATGGAACCAAAAAATCTTGTCTATTTACCTGTGTCAGGAAAAACCATATACAGAGTAAATTTTAGGATAACCGACCAAGATAATCGTATGATATCCTTTAATGATGAAATTATATCCATCAGAATTCACCTACGTGAAGTTTTTCAATAAATAAATAATGGTTATTGTAAGAAAACACGAGTTGGGAAAATATAAAATAATTACAGGGGAGGGCATGTTCCTTTCACCAGACTATACAAGGTATGTGGGTAAAGGATACTATAAACCTAAGAGACAACGGGGTGTGGGTCATCAATTTCGAAATAAAGGAGATGGGATAATTGATACTCTAATGGGTATTGGTTCAACCATTCTTAAACATAAAGACCTAATTGGTTCAACTGCTTCTCTCATGGGAAATGTAGCAGGTGTTGTAAAGAGTATAAAAGATGCTCAAAAGGAGTCCCATAAATTACAAGCAATCAAAGAAATTAAAAAAGGTAAAACTCAACTATCTTCACAAGAACGACAAAAAATCATTAAAATACTTGGGTCAGGGTTTCAACAATTTTAATACTATATAAATACAAGTATGGAAGCGATTGATAGTATCTATGATTTGGATGATACGATTATCATTTCAAACTCTACTAAAAAGGAAGACTATTTTAAGGTAAATGCTATTACAGGAACCGACTGGAATTCAAACGGAACAAAAAGTTTTGAAATAAATAATCAACAAACTTACTTGAATATAGCTGATAGTTTCTTGCTGTGTAAATTTAAATTCACTAAGGCTGCGAATAATACTAATGCTACACTCGTAAATGATTTCTTCTGGAAAATGTTTGACAGTGTTCGCCTGTATATTGGAACACAAGAGGTTGAAGCGGTTGATTATGTCTCTGCTACATCTGAAATGATGAAATTTACACTATATTCGTTTGGTGATAGAATGGGTAAGGGAGCTGTTGAAGGCTTTATTCCTGATATGTCAACGGGAACAAACACAGACCCTGGTTATAGTCAAAGGAAGTCAATGTATAATGATGACGCAAAAGCTGAGAATAGTTTTACCGTAGCAGTACCTCTTAAAGGTATATTTGGATTTTGTGATTATGATAAAGTTTTGTATGGTCTTAAAATTAGATTTCAACTACAAAGGAATGATAATGTAAATAGATTGCTTTTTGGGGCTGAAAATGCTTTTGGCAACAATAATAAATTTGTTATTAATGATTTGTGTTGGTATATCAATGAATATACTCCTAATCTTAAAACGGAGGAGATGTTAAATAGAAGACTTAACTCAAAGAAACCGCTAAATGTATCATACCTTAAAAGAAGATGTCAACACGTTAAACTGGAACACACTACCTACACTTGGAATTTGGGTGTTCTTGAAGGAAAGCCACGATACCTATGGCTCATTTTTAAAAAACCAGATGGAGAGGAGGGTACTAATAAGAATAATGCGCTGAGTGATAATGCTAAGGTGAAACAACTTCGGGTTTCTCTTGATGGCACATTTTATCCGCGAGATAGATTGGAAATTGATTGGGAAAAAAATGATTATGCGGAAGCCTACAAGTCCTACCAAAAAGTGTGTGAAAGTAATGGTAATAATGATCCTATTTTGGATATGGTTGCATTTAAAGGTTTATATACAATCTACGCAATTGACCTGAGTTCTCAAAAGGAAACTATAAAGTCTAATCGAGTGGATACTTCTCTATACATTGAAAGAGGGGAGAATGAAGAAGTTGATGCTTATTGTTTGCTTTTGGAGGAAACAGAATTACAGATTAATACAGATAATGGTGTTATGATTAATATCACATAGGTTTTTTCTCATAAATAAATGGTAGGGGTATATGTTAATCAAATCAATCTTAATAAATTAACATCTTGTATTCAAAATCAAAAGCCTTGTATTATTAATGTTAATACAATTCAAAGAAAAGGAGCTGTAAGAATTGATGTTTTACTCACACACACACAAGTAAAAACACTAAATGATGTTGGATCACTTAAAATTAAAATGACGAAACCTATGTTAAAGAAATATTCAATAGACGAGTCAAGAGGAGGATTTCTCCCGTTTCTAATTCCTTTATTTGCTGGTTTAAGTGCGGCGGGAGCATTGACTGGTGGTATTTCAGCAGCGGTAAAAACTGCTAACGAAAGGAAGGCACAACTAAAAGCTCAAAAAGAATTGGAAAGACATAACAAGGAGTTGGAGAAACAAATTAGTGGAAGTGGTGTAATTGTAGATTTTGCTCAAAAACTTGAAAGTCTACCTGATAAAGCTAGATTGTTGGTTGGAGATATGCTTTCCTCTATCGCTCAAGCGGGTGTTAAACTAACTCAACGGGGTAATGGATTGTATCTTTCTCATAAATAAATGGATAAATGGTTTAAACAATTTGGAAAGAATACAACGTCAAATATAGAACTAGCTAAGTATTGTAAAACACTAAAAATTGATAATGTGGTTATTTGTATGAGAGATGAATTAACACATATAAATAAGAATACAAAGAATATTATTATGAATTTAGACACACAGAATGGTTCTCATTGGGTTTGTATTCATAATAGTCAGGATAAATATTATTTTGATAGTTATGGTATGCCACCACCTGTTGAAGTAATACAATTCTTACAGAATGGTGTTTATCAAACATTCCAAGTTCAAGAAATTAATTCTAAATGTTGTGGCCAATTATGTTTATATGTATTATTTCAACTCAACAATAATGAAAATTTTTATGATATCATTTTTTTATCTAATATAAATGACCTATGTTGGAAAAGATGGTTCTATCTTTGGAAAATCCTCTCAGGATATTGATTTATCAAATTATTATACAAAGGCACAGGCTGAACGACAAAAATATAGTGTAAGTAAAAATATTAATATGAAGAATACTTATAAATTAATCAATTATCCAAACCCTACAGATGCGAATGACTTGATTAGATTCAGTGATTTATCACAATATATATCTTTAAAGAAAACAGCACGTTTTGTGAAACAAGTAAAATTTACAACCACAACACCTGGTTATACTGACCATACACCTTTCCTCATTGAATTTAACTACCTGCTTACAATTAAATTTTATAAAGAAGGACATTTAGTTAATATGCGAATTAATAAATGGGGGTATGATATGCCTGATTTAGGGTATAATTGGTCTTTTTCAATAAACATAGAAGACCTACATGATTTAAATCAGTCTCGTAAAGAAGAATATTATCCACTTGGTGAAGATAAGGATTTATGTGGAAGTACAATTAGTAAACAACAAATACGTGATTTTAAGAAAATAAAAATATATGATAGTATAGCGATGGTTCGCATGACAAAGAAGGAAGGTAATGAGATAAGGATAGAAAGCCGAGGAATACAAACCGATTTGGTAGTGGGAAGATGGGGTGGTATTACCTGTCATAATATTAATCTCACATATATTTCTGATACATAAATGGCAGGAAGAAGACTACAAGAGAATTATAATTTTTGTATTCAAGGATACCTACAAGAAAAGGGTGCTCGGTATTACATACCTTATGATTTGGAGCATATACATGGGAATTTTGTCATTAAAAACTGGCCTTATACTGATATTGTTAAACCCACAAATAGAGACTTGTTTAAAATATTAAATAAAAATGAACTTCTCAAAGTTATGAAATATAAAACTCTTTTAGAAATCGTCAACAAATCTTATTGGTATCCTATTATGAGAAAAATAATTATAGATACAAGAATATCTCAAAATCCAGATGAGTATATGTATAATATTCTTTGGGGTTCAAACTCAAGGGTAGCAAGGGATGAGGAAGGAGTTGAAGAAGAGAAGGAGGAAAGAGAGAAAAAGGAGAAGGAGGAAAGGGAGAGGGAGGAGAAGGAGGAGAGGGAGAAAAAGGAGGAGAAGGAGGAGAGGGAGAAAAATGAGAAGGAGGAAAGGGAGAAAAGGGAGAAGGAGGAAAGGGAGAAAAGGGAGAAAAAGGAGAAGGAGGAGAGGGAGAAAATGGAGGAGGAGGAGAGGGAGCAAAGAGAGAGGGAGGAAAAATATAAAAAGATGGAAATCATTGAGATTCATAAAAGATTGAGTGTATTAAAGCAAATAAATCAATCTCAACGCACCGAAGAGGAAATTAAAGAATTAACAACTCTTATGAAGATAATGGTTTCAAAAATAAGAACGTCAATGTCTTCAATTTCAGGGAGGAGATTTAAACGAGAAAGTGGTGAAGAAGAAGAAGAAGAAGAAGGAAAAGATTATGTGATTGATGATGTTGGTGTCATTGACTTTAGTTAGTTTTTATTTGTAAATAAATGGAGGAGAGAGTGAAGGCATTCCTTAGGATTCTTTATGTTTTAAAAATAAAGATTGAAATGTATATGTTGAAAACCAAAAAGGTTTTGATACTCTGTCGGAATTTTTCTGATAAATAAATATGAGTTATTGTCTCAAATGTAAAAAGAAAACTAAATCTAAAAATATCTCTTATGTTAAAGCTAAAAATAATAGAGTTTATCAAAAAGGAATATGTCAAGTATGTGGCTCTAAAAAGTGCCAATTCATCTCTCCTAAAAGAGGAGGAGACATACAAAAGTTTCTGTCAGGAAGTAAATTTACAACAACTGGAATTCCAGGGGAATTACACCTTCCAGGGTATTCTTTCTGTGGTCCAGGAACAAACTTGGATAAAAGATTAGATGAGGCTGACAATCCTAAACCTTGGTCTAAACCTACAAATAGGGTTGACGAAGTGTGTATGAAGCATGATATTGCTTATGGGAAAACCACTACGTTGACTGAAAAACATAAAGCCGACAGCGAAATGTTGTATAATTTGTCTTTGATACAAAATCCAACGTTGAGAGAGAAAGTTGATAGGTTTATTGTGAGAAATTTGATAAATGCTAAATTGAAACTTGGTCTTGGTTATTCCTCAAAAAACTATTAGGCTCTAATGATGTCATCAAGACTGAGGAGCTTTTGGCTGAAGAATTACACAAACCTATAATCACAAAGTTTAAAAGAAGGAAGGTTTATTCTAAATACACCGACCACATATGGTCCGCTGATTTAATTGAATTGAATAATGACAGGGGATACAGGTATGCTTTAACCGTTATTGATTTGAGGAGTAGATTTGCCTGGGTTGTCCCTTTAAAAAATAAAAGGGGTGATACTTTAATGTTAGCCTTTAAGCTAATATTTGATCGGGATAAAAGGAAACCAAAGAAGTTATGGACTGATGAGGGAACAGAGTTCTATAACAAAATATTCATGAAATTTCTTAAGGGGAAGGGTATTAAATTATACAGCACCTTTAATGAAGGAAAAGCAGTTGTTATTGAGCGTTTTAATCGTACTTTGAAAGAGAGACTATATAAAAAATTCACACAACTCGGTTCTCAAAAATGGGTGTATTTAATTCAGGATATTGTAGATGATTACAACAATGCAGTTCATTCATCAACAAAATCAAAACCATCAGAAACATTTACAAAATTAGAATATGAAAAGGAGATTAATTTGAGAAAGCCCAAGTTCAAAGTTGGTGATATGGTAAGGATATACAAATGGAAAAGCCATTTTGAGAAAGGTTATACACAAAAATGGACTCGTGAATTATTTAAAATCATTGATGTAATGGATACAGTCCCTTGGACCTACAAATTATATGATTTAAATGAAGAAGAAATCTTGGGTTCATTTTACTCACAAGAATTACAAAAAACACAAGTAAGCAGATAATACCCTTGAAAATAATAAATAAATAAATAAAATGTAATGGGGATACGTTTTTATATCTGTGAACCCCAAACACAGAATCCCACAACTTTTTAGTTGGGGCTTAACTTTTGTGTGTGTATAATGGGGATACGTTTTTAAATCTGTGAACCCCAAACACAGAATCCCACAACTTTTTAGTTGGGGCTTAACTTTTGTGTGTGTATAATGGGGATACGTTTTTAAATCTGTGAACCCCAAACACAGAATCCCACAACTTTTTAGTTGGGGCTTAACTTTTGTGTGTGTATAATGGGGATACGTTTTTAAATCTGTGAACCCCAAACACAGAATCCCACAACTTTTTAGTTGGGGCTTAACTTTTGTGTGTGTATAATGAGGATACGTTTTTAAATCTGTGAACCCCAAACACAGAATCCCACAACTTTTTAGTTGGGGCTTAACTTTTGTGTGTGTGTGTATGTGTGAGTGAGTCATAATAATATACAAACCCTAACCCAACCCCAACCCTAACCCAACCCCATCCCTAACCCAAACCCATCCCTAACCCAACCCCATCCCTAACCCAACCCCATCCCTAACCCAACCCCATCCCTAACCCAACCCCATCCCTAACCCAACCCCATCCCTAACCCAACCCCATCCCTAACCCAACCCCATCCCTAACCCAACCCCAACCCTAACCCTAACCCTCACATTCAAAATCCCAACCCTAACCCAACCCCATCCCTAACCCAACCCCATCCCTAACCCAACCCCATCCCTAACCCAACCCCATCCCTAACCCAACCCCATCCCTAACCCAACCCCAACCCTAACCCTCACATTCAAAATCCCAACCCTAACCCAACCCCATCCCTAACCCAACCCCATCCCTAACCCAACCCCATCCCTAACCCAACCCATCCCTAACCCTCACATTCAAAATCCCAACCCTAACCCAATCCCATCCCTAACCCAACCCCAACCCTAACCCTCACATTCAAAATCCCACCCAAACCCTAACATAATCTTTTTTTTATTCTTTTTTTAAAATATGTATTTCATTTTTTTTTTTTTCCTCTTCTTCCAATTCTGTCTTTCAAGGCTTTCAAGTTTGAAGAAGTAGAAATGGGAAGAAAGAATTTTCCAGCATTTTCTTCCTCGAACTTTCTTGATATTGCTTAAATCAAGCGTCATTAAACAAAGAACATTGTTCATTGCTTTAGAATCCAAAGAGTCTCCAAGATGGACCCCACAGGTAGAGTCTCCAAAATAAAACCAACTTTCCAAGTTCCCAAGGTATAACCACATTCCTGTTGAGCCTCCAAGATAGGTATCACATTCCGAGTCATCAAAACAAAACCCCCATTCCGAGTCTCCAAAAATATAACCATCTTTCCAAGTCCCCAAGGTAGAACCACAATTTTCAGAAATATTGGGGGTTTCCGTGATAAGTCTCACATAGTATAACTGCGGACCATCAGGGAAAACTTCCCTTTCCCAATTTTTTAGGGTTTCTATGATGTGTCTCACATAGTATAACTGCGGACCATCAGGGAGAACTCCCCTTTCCCAATTTTTTAGGGTTTCTATGATGTGTCTCACATAGTATAACTGCGGACCATCAGGGAGAACTCTCCTTGCCCAATTTTTTAGGGTTTCTATGATGTGTCTCACATAGTATAACTGCGGACCATCAGGGAGAACTCTCCTTGCCCAATTTTTTAGGGTTTCTATGATGTGTCTCACATAGTATAACTGCGGACCATCAGGGAGAACTCTCCTTGCCCAATTTTTTAGGGTTTCTATGATGTGTCTCACATAGTATAACTGCGGACCATCAGGGAGAACTCCCCTTTCCCAATTTTCAGAAATTTGTGGGTCTCCAATGTATGACTTGTATTCTGGCTCATCAAGGTAGAACTTGTTCAGTGGGTTTTGTTTTGATAACTCACAACAAGTATCATCATGGTAAAACTCTTTTTCAGGATTTTGTGGATCTCCAAGGTATAACTCTTTGGCTGGGTCATCAAGGTAGAACTCGTTCTGGGGGTCTTGGTTGTTCAAAATGTCTTCAAACAAAAAAATAACTTCATCCCAAGTTGTGTTAAAAGCAGAATTTTCATTTCGTATCTCAGATACAATTTCCTGTGAAAGAAAATAACAATGTATTAATTTAATACAATATTTTTATTTGTATAAATCAAGCTCTATGAATATTAAAATAAACTTTGTTAACTCTTACATGAGTCTCATCTAAAAAAAAAAAAAAAAAAAAAAAATTAAATAAATAAATAAATAAATAAACAAACTTACCTCCATTGATAAGAGGTTCGAGTCCAGTTCATCAATCTGAAGGTTGAGTTCTACACAGGTAGTAGGACTCCAAGGAATAGCAAAGTTATCCCATTCCATTTCGGCATAGGAGTCCATTCTCAAGTGAAGCAGAAAGCGTGTTTGAAAAAGCCTGTGTGGTCGGTGCCTTTTATAAGAAGGGCTGGGTGTGTTCATTTCCTGTGGAAATTCCCTGGGCGTGTCTTAACTGGAAATGATGTGATGGAAATTCCCTGAAAATGATGTAATGTTTTACCTGGAAATGATACAATGCTGAAGAGTTTATAAAGTGGGTGGGACTTAGCAAAAGTGGGCGGAGCTTAGCAAAGGGGGCGGGACATAGCAAAAAGTGGGCGGGACCTATTAAAAAGTGGGCGTGGCTTAACAAAAAGTGGGCGGGGCTTAGTAGAAAGGTGGGCGTGGCTTAACAAAAAGTGGGCGTGGATTACCAAAAAGTGGACGGAGCTTAACAAAAAGTGGGCAGAGCCTACCAAAAAGTGTGTGGCACTGGAGGCGCTCAAACAAGAACATTGAGGGAGGTTTACCATTTTATCTTAGCTCAGTTAAAATATCTTAATAAAGAACCAAACTCAAACATATTTTTTGTTAATATATTAGATGGTGAAGAGAGTGGCAAGAGAATTAAATTATTTCCCACGCATAAGCAAATATTTGTAGGGTCGTTGTTTGAGTGGGTTATATTCACCAGATGATATTAAGAGTAAAAGGTTAAAAGGTTCATAAGGTCAGAAGGATCACAGGTGTTTAAGTGGTCTAATGAATAAGGATAGCATGTCAAAAGGTTAGAAGGTTCGTAAAGAACAGGGTGAGAGAAATAGAGGTCTTTAGGGGCAATATGGAAGTGAATGGGTCAAAGATTAATCTGCCAGATGATATGTAGAAGAAGGATGATAGGTCTATAAGAGAAAACAAATATTTGTAGTGTTTGAGTGGTCTAATGAACAACATTAAGGATAGGTACTACAGACAAAAGTTTCATAAAGATGAGGGTGGGAGAAATAGAGGTGTTTATGATTTTTGAAAAAGACAAGGGGGTAAATGACATTAGATAGGGATTTCCCATGTTAAACGGAGGTGTCCCAGAAGCAACATTATTACACTACTCACATGTGCGAGAAGTGGTTTTACAATACTAACACAAGTGCGAAAAGTGGTTTTTCAACACTATCACAAGTGCAAAAAGTGTTTTTTTCACACTAATACAAGTGCAAAAGTGGTTTCCTGCACAAACACAAGTGCGAAAAGTGGTTTTTCAACACTAACACAAGTGTGAAAAGTGGTTTTTAAACACTAACACAAGTGCGAAAACTGGTTTTTCCACACTAATACGAGTGCAAAAGTGGTTTCCTGCACCAACACAAGTGCGAAAAGTGGTTTTTCAACACTAACACAAGTGCGAAAAGTGGTTTTTCAACACTAACACAAGTGCGAAAAGTGGTTTTTCCACACTAATACAAGTGCAAAAGTGGTTTCCTGCACCAACACAAGTGCGAAAAGTGGTTTTTCAACACTAACACAAGTGCAAAAAGTGGTTTTTCAACACTAACACAAGTGCGAAAAGTGGTTTTTCAACACTAACACAAGTGCGAAAAGTGGTTTTTCCACACTAATACAAGTGCAAAAGTGGTTTCCTGCACCAACACAAGTGCGAAAAGTGGTTTTTCAACACTAACACAAGTGCGAAAAGTGCTTTCTCAACACTATCACAAGTGCAAAAAGTGTTTTTTCCACACTAATACAAGTGCAAAAGTGGTTTTCTGCACCAACACAAGTGCGAAAAGTGTTTTTTCAACACTAACACAAGTGCGAAAAGTTTTTTTTCAACACTAACACATGTGCGAGAAGTGGTTTTACAACACTAACACAAGTGCGAAAAGTGGTTTTTCAACACTATCACAAGTGCAAAAAGTGTTTTTTCCACACTAATACAAGTGCAAAAGTGGTTTCCTGCACCAACACAAGTGCGAAAAGTGGTTTTTCAACACTAACACAGGTGTGAAAAGTGGTTTTTAAACACTAACACAAGTGCGAAAAGTGGTTTTTGAACACTAACACAAGTGCGAAAAGTGGTTTTTCAACACTAACACAAGTGCGAAAAGTGGTTTTTCCACACTAATACAAGTGCAAAAGTGGTTTCCTGCACTAACACAAGTGCGAAAAGTGGTTTTTCAACACTAACACAAGTGCGAAAAGTGGTTTTTCAACACTATCACAAGTGCAAAAAGTGTTTTTTCCACACTAATACAAGTGCAAAAGTGGTTTCCTGCACCAACACAAGTGCGAAAAGTGGTTTTTCAACACTAACACAAGTGCGAAAAGTGGTTTTTCAACACTAACACAAGTGCGAATAGTGGTTTTTCCACACTAATACAAGTGCAAAAGTGGTTTCCTGCACCAACACAAGTGCGAAAAGTGGTTTTTCAACACTAACACAAGTGCAAAAAGTGGTTTTTCAACACTAACACAAGTGCGAAAAGTGGTTTTTCAACACTAACACAAGTGCGAAAAGTGGTTTTTCCACACTAATACAAGTGCAAAAGTGGTTTCCTGCACCAACACAAGTGCGAAAAGTGGTTTTTCAACACTAACACAAGTGCGAAAAGTGCTTTCTCAACACTATCACAATTGCAAAAAGTGTTTTTTCCACACTAATACAAGTGCAAAAGTGGTTTTCTGCACCAACACAAGTGCGAAAAGTGGTTTTTCAACACTAACACAAGTGCGAAAAGTGGTTTTTCAACACTATCACAAGTGCAAAAAGTGGTTTTTCCACACTAATACAAGTGCAAAAGTGGTTTTTCCTGCACCAACACAAGTGCAAAAAGTGGTTTTTCAACACTAACACAAGTGCGAAAAGTGGTTTTTCAACACTAACACAAGTGCGAAAAGTGGTTTTTCCACACTAATACAAGGGCAAAAGTGGTTTCCTGCACCAACACAAGTGCGAAAAGTGGTTTTTCAACACTAACACAAGTGCGAAAAGTGGTTTTTCAACACTAACACAAGTGCGAAAAATGGTTTTTCCACACTAATACAAGTGCAATAGTGGTTTCTTGCACCAACACAAGTGCGAAAAGTGGTTTTTCAACACTAACACAAGTGCGAAAAGTGGTTTTTCAACACTAACACAAGTGCGAAAAGTGGTTTTTCCACACTAATACAAGTGCAAATGTGGTTTCCTGCACCAACACAAGTGCGAGAAGTGGTTTTTCAACACTAACACAAGAGCGAAAAGTGGTTTTTCAACACTATCACAAGTGCAAAAAGTGTTTTTTCCACACTAATACAAGTGCAAAAGTGGTTTCCTGCACCAACACAAGTGCGAAAAGTGGTTTTTAAACACTAACACAAGTGCGAAAAGTGGTTTTTCAACACTAACACAAGTGCGAAAACTGGTTTTTCCACACTAATACAAGTGCAAAAGTGGTTTCCTGCACCAACACAAGTGCGAAAAGTGGTTTTTCAACACTAACACAAGTGCGAAAAGTGGTTTTTCAACACTATCACAAGTGCAAAAAGTGTTTTTTCCACACTAATACAAGTGCAAAAGTGGTTTCCTGCACCAACACAAGTGCGAAAAGTGGTTTTTCAACACTAACACAAGTACGAAAAGTGGTTTTTCAACACTAACACAAGTGCGAAAAGTGGTTTTTCAACACTAACACAAGTGCGAAAAGTGGTTTTTCAACACTATCACAAGTGCAAAAAGTGGTTTTTCCACACTAATACAAGTGCAAAAGTGGTTTTTCCTGCACCAACACAAGTGCAAAAAGTGGTTTTTCAACACTAACACAAGTGCGAAAAGTGGTTTTTCCACACTAATACAAGTGCAAAAGTGGTTTCCTGCACTAACACAAGTGCGAAAAGTGGTTTTTCAACACTAACACAAGTGCGAAAAGTGGTTTTTCAACACTATCACAAGTGCAAAAAGTGTTTTTTCCACACTAATACAAGTGCAAAAGTGGTTTTCTGCACCAACACAAGTGCGAAAAGTGTTTTTTCAACACTAACACAAGTGCGAAAAGTTTTTTTTCAACACTAACACATGTGCGAGAAGTGGTTTTACAACACTAACACAAGTGCGAAAAGTGGTTTTTCAACACTATCACAAGTGCAAAAAGTGTTTTTTCCACACTAATACAAGTGCAAAAGTGGTTTCCTGCACCAACACAAGTGCGAAAAGTGGTTTTTCAACACTAACACAGGTGTGAAAAGTGGTTTTTAAACACTAACACAAGTGCGAAAAGTGGTTTTTGAACACTAACACAAGTGCGAAAAGTGGTTTTTCAACACTAACACAAGTGCGAAAAGTGGTTTTTCCACACTAATACAAGTGCAAAAGTGGTTTCCTGCACTAACACAAGTGCGAAAAGTGGTTTTTCAACACTAACACAAGTGCGAAAAGTGGTTTTTCAACACTATCACAAGTGCAAAAAGTGTTTTTTCCACACTAATACAAGTGCAAAAGTGGTTTCCTGCACCAACACAAGTGCGAAAAGTGGTTTTTCAACACTAACACAAGTGCGAAAAGTGGTTTTTCAACACTAACACAAGTGCGAATAGTGGTTTTTCCACACTAATACAAGTGCAAAAGTGGTTTCCTGCACCAACACAAGTGCGAAAAGTGGTTTTTCAACACTAACACAAGTGCAAAAAGTGGTTTTTCAACACTAACACAAGTGCGAAAAGTGGTTTTTCAACACTAACACAAGTGCGAAAAGTGGTTTTTCCACACTAATACAAGTGCAAAAGTGGTTTCCTGCACCAACACAAGTGCGAAAAGTGGTTTTTCAACACTAACACAAGTGCGAAAAGTGCTTTCTCAACACTATCACAATTGCAAAAAGTGTTTTTTCCACACTAATACAAGTGCAAAAGTGGTTTTCTGCACCAACACAAGTGCGAAAAGTGGTTTTTCAACACTAACACAAGTGCGAAAAGTGGTTTTTCAACACTATCACAAGTGCAAAAAGTGGTTTTTCCACACTAATACAAGTGCAAAAGTGGTTTTTCCTGCACCAACACAAGTGCAAAAAGTGGTTTTTCAACACTAACACAAGTGCGAAAAGTGGTTTTTCAACACTAACACAAGTGCGAAAAGTGGTTTTTCCACACTAATACAAGGGCAAAAGTGGTTTCCTGCACCAACACAAGTGCGAAAAGTGGTTTTTCAACACTAACACAAGTGCGAAAAGTGGTTTTTCAACACTAACACAAGTGCGAAAAATGGTTTTTCCACACTAATACAAGTGCAATAGTGGTTTCTTGCACCAACACAAGTGCGAAAAGTGGTTTTTCAACACTAACACAAGTGCGAAAAGTGGTTTTTCAACACTAACACAAGTGCGAAAAGTGGTTTTTCCACACTAATACAAGTGCAAATGTGGTTTCCTGCACCAACACAAGTGCGAGAAGTGGTTTTTCAACACTAACACAAGAGCGAAAAGTGGTTTTTCAACACTATCACAAGTGCAAAAAGTGTTTTTTCCACACTAATACAAGTGCAAAAGTGGTTTCCTGCACCAACACAAGTGCGAAAAGTGGTTTTTAAACACTAACACAAGTGCGAAAAGTGGTTTTTCAACACTAACACAAGTGCGAAAACTGGTTTTTCCACACTAATACAAGTGCAAAAGTGGTTTCCTGCACCAACACAAGTGCGAAAAGTGGTTTTTCAACACTAACACAAGTGCGAAAAGTGGTTTTTCAACACTATCACAAGTGCAAAAAGTGTTTTTTCCACACTAATACAAGTGCAAAAGTGGTTTCCTGCACCAACACAAGTGCGAAAAGTGGTTTTTCAACACTAACACAAGTACGAAAAGTGGTTTTTCAACACTAACACAAGTGCGAAAAGTGGTTTTTCAACACTAACACAAGTGCGAAAAGTGGTTTTTCAACACTATCACAAGTGCAAAAAGTGGTTTTTCCACACTAATACAAGTGCAAAAGTGGTTTTTCCTGCACCAACACAAGTGCAAAAAGTGGTTTTTCAACACTAACACAAGTGCGAAAAGTGGTTTTTCCACACTAATACAAGTGCAAAAGTGGTTTCCTGCACTAACACAAGTGCGAAAAGTGGTTTTTCAACACTAACACAAGTGCGAAAAGTGGTTTTTCAACACTATCACAAGTGCAAAAAGTGTTTTTTCCACACTAATACAAGTGCAAAAGTGGTTGCCTGCACCAACACAAGTGCGAAAAGTGGTTTTTCAACACTAACACAAGTGCGAAAAGTGGTTTTTCAACACTAACACAAGTGCGAATAGTGGTTTTTCCACACTAATACAAGTGCAAAAGTGGTTTCCTGCACCAACACAAGTGCGAAAAGTGGTTTTTTCAACACTAACACAAGTGCAAAAAGTGGTTTTTCAACACTAACACAACTGCGAAAAGTGGTTTTTCAACACTAACACAAGTGCGAAAAGTGGTTTTTCCACACTAATACAAGTGCAAAAGTGGTTTCATGCACCAACACAAGTGCGAAAAGTGGTTTTTCAACACTAACACAAGTGCGAAAAGTGCTTTCTCAACACTATCACAAGTGCAAAAAGTGTTTTTTCCACACTAACACAAGTGCAAAAAGTGGTTTTTCAACACTAACACAAGTGCGAAAAGTGGTTTTTCAACACTAACACAAGTGCGAAAAGTGGTTTTTCCACACTAATACAAGTGCAAATGTGGTTTCCTGCACCAACACAAGTGCGAGAAGTGGTTTTTCAACACTAACACAAGAGCGAAAAGTGGTTTTTCAACACTATCACAAGTGCAAAAAGTGTTTTTTCCACACTAATACAAGTGCAAAAGTGGTTTCCTGCACCAACACAAGTGCGAAAAGTGGTTTTTCAACACTAACACAAGTGCGAAAAGTGGTTTTTCAACACTAACACAAGTGCGAAAACTGGTTTTTCCACACTAATACAAGTGCAAAAGTGGTTTCCTGCACCAACACAAGTGCGAAAAGTGGTTTTTCAACACTAACACAAGTGCGAAAAGTGGTTTTTCAACACTATCACAAGTGCAAAAAGTGTTTTTTCCACACTAATACAAGTGCAAAAGTGGTTTCCTGCACCAACACAAGTGCGAAAAGTGGTTTTTCAACACTAACACAAGTACGAAAAGTGGTTTTTCAACACTAACACAAGTGCGAAAAGTGGTTTTTCAACACTAACACAAGTGCGAAAAGTGGTTTTTCCACACGAATACAAGTGCAAAAGTGGTTTCCTGCACCAACACAAGTGCGAAAAGTGGTTTTTCAACACTAACACAAGTGCAAAAAGTGGTTTTTCAACACTAACACAAGTGCGAAAAGTGGTTTTACCACACTAATACAAGTGCAAAAGTGGTTTCCTGCACCAACACAAGTGCGAAAAGTGGTTTTTCAACACTAACACAAGTGCGAAAAGTGGTTTTTCAACACTAACACAAGTGCAAAAAGTGGTTTTTCAACACTAACACAAGTGCGAAAAGTGGTTTTTCAACACTAACACAAGTGCGAAAAGTGGTTTTTCCACACTAATACAAGTGCAAAAGTGGTTTCCTGCACCAACACAAGTGCGAAAAGTGGTTTTTCAACACTAACACAAGTGCGAAAAGTGGTTTTTCAACACTAACACAAGTGCGAAAAGTGGTTTTTCCACACTAATACAAGTGCAAAAGTGGTTTCCTGCACCAACACAAGTGCGAAAAGTGGGTTTTCAACACTAACACAAGTGCGAAAAGTGGTTTTTCAACACTAACACATGTGCGAGAAGTGGTTTTACAACACTAACACAAGTGCGAAAAGTGGTTTTTCAACACTATCACAAGTGCAAAAAGTGTTTTTTCCACATTAATACAAGTGCAAAAGTGGTTTCCTGCACCAACACAAGTGCGAAAAGTGGTTTTTCAACACTAACACAAGTGCGAAAAGTGGTTTTTAAACACTAACACAAGTGCGAAAAGTGGTTTTTGAACACTAACACAAGTGCGAAAAGTGGTTTTTCAACACTAACACAAGTGCGAAAAGTGGTTTTTCCACACTAATACAAGTGCAAAAGTGGTTTCCTGCACTAACACAAGTGCGAAAAGTGGTTTTTCAACACTAACACAAGTGCAAAAAGTGGTTTTTCAACACTATCACAAGTGCAAAAAGTGTTTTTTCCACACTAATACAAGTGCAAAAGTGGTTTCCTGCACCAACACAAGTGCGAAAAGTGGTTTTTCAACACTAACACAAGTGCGAAAAGTGGTTTTTCAACACTAACACAAGTGCGAATAGTGGTTTTTCCACACTAATACAAGTGCAAAAGTGGTTTCCTGCACCAACACAAGTGCGAAAAGTGGTTTTTCAACACTAACACAAGTGCAAAAAGTGGTTTTTCAACACTAACACAAGTGCGAAAAGTGGTTTTTCAACACTAACACAAGTGCGAAAAGTGGTTTTTCCACACTAATACAAGTGCAAAAGTGGTTTCCTGCACCAACACAAGTGCGAAAAGTGGTTTTTCAACACTAACACAAGTGCGAAAAGTGCTTTCTCAACACTACCACAAGTGCAAAAAGTGTTTTTTCCACACTAATACAAGTGCAAAAGTGGTTTTCTGCACCAACACAAGTGCGAAAAGTGGTTTTTCAACACTAACACAAGTGCGAAAAGTGGTTTTTCAACACTAACACATGTGCGAGAAGTGGTTTTACAACACTAACACAAGTGCGAAAAGTGGTTTTTCAACACTATCACAAGTGCAAAAAGTGTTTTTTCCACACTAATACAAGTGCAAAAGTGGTTTCCTGCACCAACACAAGTGCGAAAAGTGGTTTTTCAACACTAACACAAGTGCGAAAAGTGGTTTTTAAACACTAACACAAGTGCGAAAAGTGGTTTTTGAACACTAACACAAGTGCGAAAAGTGGTTTTTCAACACTAACACAAGTGCGAAAAGTGGTTTTTCCACACTAATACAAGTGCAAAAGTGGTTTCCTGCACTAACACAAGTGCGAAAAGTGGTTTTTCAACACTAACACAAGTGCGAAAATTGGTTTTTCAACACTATCACAAGTGCAAAAAGTGTTTTTTCCACACTAATACAAGTGCAAAAGTGGTTGCCTGCACCAACACAAGTGCGAAAAGTGGTTTTTCAACACTAACACAAGTGCGAAAAGTGGTTTTTCAACACTAACACAAGTGCGAATAGTGGTTTTTCCACACTAATACAAGTGCAAAAGTGGTTTCCTGCACCAACACAAGTGCGAAAAGTGGTTTTTTCAACACTAACACAAGTGCGAAAAGTGGTTTTTCAACACTAACACAAGTGCGAAAAGTGGTTTTTCCACACTAATACAAGTGCAAAAGTGGTTTCATGCACCAACACAAGTGCGAAAAGTGGTTTTTCAACACTAACACAAGTGCGAAAAGTGCTTTCTCAACACTATCACAAGTGCAAAAAGTGTTTTTTCCACACTAATACAAGTGCAAAAGTGGTTTTCTGCACCAACACAAGTGCGAAAAGTGGTTTTTCAACACTAACACAAGTGCGAAAAGTGGTTTTTCAACACTAACACATGTGCGAGAAGTGGTTTTACAACACTAACACAAGTGCGAAAAGTGGTTTTTCAACACTATCACAAGTGCAAAAAGTGTTTTTTCCACACTAATATAAGTGCAAAAGTGGTTTCCTGCACCAACACAAGTGCGAAAAGTGGTTTTTCAACACTAACACAAGTGCGAAAAGTGGTTTTTAAACACTAACACAAGTGCGAAAAGTGGTTTTTGAACACTAACACAAGTGCGAAAAGTGGTTTTTCAACACTAACACAAGTGCGAAAAGTGGTTTTTCCACACTAATGCAAGTGCAAAAGTGGTTTCCTGCACTAACACAAGTGCGAAAAGTGGTTTTTCAACACTAACACAAGTGCAAAAAGTGGTTTTTCAACACTATCACAAGTGCAAAAAGTGTTTTTTCCACACTAATACAAGTGCAAAAGTGGTTTCCTGCACCAACACAAGTGCGAAAAGTGGTTTTTCAACACTAACACAAGTGCGAAAAGTGGTTTTTCAACACTAACACAAGTGCGAATAGTGGTTTTTCCACACTAATACAAGTGCAAAAGTGGTTTCCTGCACCAACACAAGTGCGAAAAGTGGTTTTTCAACACTAACACAAGTGCAAAAAGTGGTTTTTCAACACTAACACAAGTGCGAAAAGTGGTTTTTCAACACTAACACAAGTGCGAAAAGTGGTTTTTCCACACTAATACAAGTGCAAAAGTGGTTTCTTGCACCAACACAAGTGCGAAAAGTGGTTTTTCAACACTAACACAAGTGCGAAAAGTGGTTTTTCAACACTAACACAAGTGCGAAAAGTGGTTTTTCCACACTAATACAAGTGCAAATGTGGTTTCCTGCACCAACACAAGTGCGAGAAGTGGTTTTTCAACACTAACACAAGAGCGAAAAGTGGTTTTTCAACACTAACACAAGTGCGAATAGTGGTTTTTCCACACTAATACAAGTGCAAAAGTGGTTTCCTGCACCAACACAAGTGCGAAAAGTGGTTTTTCAACACTAACACAAGTGCGAAAAGTGGTTTTTGAACACTAACACAAGTGCGAAAAGTGGTTTTTCAACACTAACACAAGTGCGAAAAGTGGTTTTTCCACACTAATACAAGTGCAAAAGTGGTTTCCTGCACTAACACAAGTGCGAAAAGTGGTTTTTCAACACTAACACAAGTGCGAAAATTGGTTTTTCAACACTATCACAAGTGCAAAAAGTGTTTTTTCCACACTAATACAAGTGCAAAAGTGGTTGCCTGCACCAACACAAGTGCGAAAAGTGGTTTTTCAACACTAACACAAGTGCGAAAAGTGGTTTTTCAACACTAACACAAGTGCGAATAGTGGTTTTTCCACACTAATACAAGTGCAAAAGTGGTTTCCTGCACCAACACAAGTGCGAAAAGTGGTTTTTTCAACACTAACACAAGTGCGAAAAGTGGTTTTTCAACACTAACACAAGTGCGAAAAGTGGTTTTTCCACACTAATACAAGTGCAAAAGTGGTTTCATGCACCAACACAAGTGCGAAAAGTGGTTTTTCAACACTAACACAAGTGCGAAAAGTGCTTTCTCAACACTATCACAAGTGCAAAAAGTGTTTTTTCCACACTAATACAAGTGCAAAAGTGGTTTTCTGCACCAACACAAGTGCGAAAAGTGGTTTTTCAACACTAACACAAGTGCGAAAAGTGGTTTTTCAACACTAACACATGTGCGAGAAGTGGTTTTACAACACTAACACAAGTGCGAAAAGTGGTTTTTCAACACTATCACAAGTGCAAAAAGTGTTTTTTCCACACTAATATAAGTGCAAAAGTGGTTTCCTGCACCAACACAAGTGCGAAAAGTGGTTTTTCAACACTAACACAAGTGCGAAAAGTGGTTTTTAAACACTAACACAAGTGCGAAAAGTGGTTTTTGAACACTAACACAAGTGCGAAAAGTGGTTTTTCAACACTAACACAAGTGCGAAAAGTGGTTTTTCCACACTAATGCAAGTGCAAAAGTGGTTTCCTGCACTAACACAAGTGCGAAAAGTGGTTTTTCAACACTAACACAAGTGCAAAAAGTGGTTTTTCAACACTATCACAAGTGCAAAAAGTGTTTTTTCCACACTAATACAAGTGCAAAAGTGGTTTCCTGCACCAACACAAGTGCGAAAAGTGGTTTTTCAACACTAACACAAGTGCGAAAAGTGGTTTTTCAACACTAACACAAGTGCGAATAGTGGTTTTTCCACACTAATACAAGTGCAAAAGTGGTTTCCTGCACCAACACAAGTGCGAAAAGTGGTTTTTCAACACTAACACAAGTGCAAAAAGTGGTTTTTCAACACTAACACAAGTGCGAAAAGTGGTTTTTCAACACTAACACAAGTGCGAAAAGTGGTTTTTCCACACTAATACAAGTGCAAAAGTGGTTTCTTGCACCAACACAAGTGCGAAAAGTGGTTTTTCAACACTAACACAAGTGCGAAAAGTGGTTTTTCAACACTAACACAAGTGCGAAAAGTGGTTTTTCCACACTAATACAAGTGCAAATGTGGTTTCCTGCACCAACACAAGTGCGAGAAGTGGTTTTTCAACACTAACACAAGAGCGAAAAGTGGTTTTTCAACACTATCACAAGTGCAAAAAGTGTTTTTTCCACACTAATACAAGTGCAAAAGTGGTTTCCTGCACCAACACAAGTGCGAAAAGTGGTTTTTCAACACTATCACAAGTGCAAAAAGTGTTTTTTCCACACTAATACAAGTGCAAAAGTGGTTTCCTGCACCAACACAAGTGCGAAAAGTGGTTTTTCAACACTAACACAAGTGCGAAAAGTGGTTTTTCAACACTAACACAAGTGCAAAAAGTGGTTTTTCAACACTAACGCAAGTGCGAAAAGTGGTTTTTCAACACTCACACAAGTGCGAAAAGTGGTTTTTCCACACTAATACAAGTGCAAAAGTGGTTTCCTGCACCAACACAAGTGCGAAAAGTGGTTTTTCAACACTAACACAAGTGCAAAAATTGGTTTTTCAACACGAACAGAAGTGCGAAAAGTGGTTTTTCCACACTAATACAAGTGCAAAAGTGGTTTCCTGCACCAACACAAGTGCGAAAAGTGGTTTTTCAACACTAACACAAGTGCGAAAAGTGGTTTTTCAACACTAAAACAAGTGTGAAAAGTGGTTTTTCAACACTAACACAAGTGCGAAAAGTGGTTTTTCCACATTAATACAAGTGCAAAAGTGGTTTCCTGCACCAACACAAGTGTGAAAAGTGGTTTTTCAACACTAACACAAGTGCGAAAAGTGGTTTTTCAACACTACCACAAGTGCAAAAAGTGTTTTTTCCACACTAATAGAAGTGCAAAAGTGGTTTCCTGCACCAACACAAGTGCGCAAAGTGGTTTTTCAACACTAACACAAGTGCGAAAAGTGGTTTTTCAACACTAACACAAGGGCGAAAAGTGGTTTTTCAACACTAACACAAGTGCGAAAAGTGGTTTTTCCACACTAATACAAGTGCAAAAGTGGTTTCCTGCACCAACACAAGTGCG
This sequence comes from Myxine glutinosa, assembly GCF_964187855.1. NCBI lineage: Eukaryota > Metazoa > Chordata > Myxini > Myxiniformes > Myxinidae > Myxine > Myxine glutinosa. The sequence goes on along the minus strand of NW_027616668.1, from coordinate 188,230 downwards.
AAAAGTGGTTTTTCAACACTAACACAAGTGCGAAAAGTGGTTTTTCAACACTAACACAAGTGCGAAAAGTGGTTTTTCAACATTAACACAAGTGCGAAAAGTGGTTTTTCCACACTAATACAAGTGCAAAAGTGGTTTCCTGCACCAACACAAGTGCGAGAGGTGGTTTTTCAACACTAACACAAGAGCAAAAAGTGGTTTTTCAACACTATCACAAGTGCAAAAAGTGTTTTTTCCACACTAATACAAGTGCAAAAGTGGTTTCCTGCACCAACACAAGTGCGAAAAGTGGTTTTTCAACACTAACACAAGTGCGAAAAGTGGTTTTTCAACACTAACACAAGTGCGAAAACTGGTTTTTCCACACTAATACAAGTGCAAAAGTGGTTTCCTGCACCAACACAAGTGCGAAAAGTGGTTTTTCAACACTAACACAAGTGCGAAAAGTGGTTTTTCAACACTATCACAAGTGCAAAAAGTGTTTTTTCCACACTAATACAAGTGCAAAAGTGGTTTCCTGCACCAACACAAGTGCGAAAAGTGGTTTTTCAACACTAACACAAGTGCGAAAAGTGGTTTTTCAACACTAACACAAGTGTGAAAAGTGGTTTTTCAACACTAACACAAGTGCGAAAAGTGGTTTTTCCACACTAATACAAGTGCAAAAGTGGTTTCCTGCACCAACACAAGTGTGAAAAGTGGTTTTTCAACACTAACACAAGTGCGAAAAGTGGTTTTTCAACACTAACACAAGTGCAAAAAGTGGTTTTTCAACACTAACACAAGTGCGAAAAGTGGTTTTTCCACACTAATACAAGTGCAAAAGTGGTTTCCTGCACCAACACAAGTGCGAAAAGTGGTTTTTCAACACTAACACAAGTGCGAAAAGTGGTTTTTCAACACTAACGCAAGTGCGGAAAGTGGTTTTTCAACACTCACACAAGTGCGAAAAGTGGTTTTTCCACACTAATACAAGTGCAAAAGTGGTTTCCTGCACCAACACAAGTGCGAAAAGTGGTTTTTCAACACTAACACAAGTGCAAAAATTGGTTTTTCAACACGAACACAAGTGCGAAAAGTGGTTTTTCCACACTAATACAAGTGCAAAAGTGGTTTCCTGCACCAACACAAGTGCGAAAAGTGGTTTTTCAACACTAACACAAGTGCGAAAAGTGGTTTTTCAACACTAACACATGTGCGAGAAGTGGTTTTACAACACTAACACAAGTGCGAAAAGTGGTTTTTCAACACTATCACAAGTGCAAAAAGTGTTTTTTCCACACTAATACAAGTGCAAAAGTGGTTTCCTGCACCAACACAAGTGCGAAAAGTGGTTTTTCAACACTAACACAAGTGTGAAAAGTGGTTTTTAAACACTAACACAAGTGCGAAAACTGGTTTTTCCACACTAATACGAGTGCAAAAGTGGTTTCCTGCACCAACACAAGTGCGAAAAGTGGTTTTTCAACACTAACACAAGTGTGAAAAGTGGTTTTTCAACACTATCACAAGTGCAAAAAGTGTTTTTTCCACACTAATACAAGTGCAAAAGTGGTTTCCTGCACCAACACAAGTGCGAAAAGTGGTTTTTCAACACTAACACAAGTGCGAAAAGTGGTTTTTCAACACTAACACAAGTGCAAAAAGTGGTTTTTCAACACTAACGCAAGTGCGAAAAGTGGTTTTTCAACACTCACACAAGTGCGAAAAGTGGTTTTTCCACACTAATACAAGTGCAAAAGTGGTTTCCTGCACCAACACAAGTGCGAAAAGTGGTTTTTCAACACTAACACAAGTGCAAAAATTGGTTTTTCAACACGAACAGAAGTGCGAAAAGTGGTTTTTCCACACTAATACAAGTGCAAAAGTGGTTTCCTGCACCAACACAAGTGCGAAAAGTGGTTTTTCAACACTAACACAAGTGCGAAAAGTGGTTTTTCAACACTAACACAAGTGTGAAAAGTGGTTTTTCAACACTAACACAAGTGCGAAAAGTGGTTTTTCCACATTAATACAAGTGCAAAAGTGGTTTCCTGCACCAACACAAGTGTGAAAAGTGGTTTTTCAACACTAACACAAGTGCGAAAAGTGGTTTTTCAACACTATCACAAGTGCAAAAAGTGTGTTTTCCACACTAATAGAAGTGCAAAAGTGGTTTCCTGCACCAACACAAGTGCGCAAAGTGGTTTTTCAACACGAACACAAGTGCGAAAAGTGGTTTTTCAACACTAACACAAGTGCGAAAAGTGGTTTTTCAACACTAACACAAGTGCGAAAAGTGGTTTTTCCACACTAATGCAAGTGCAAAAGTGGTTTCCTGCACCAACCTAAGTGCGAAAAGTGGTTTTTCAACACTAACACAAGTGCGAAAAGTGGTTTTTCAACACTAACACAAGTGCGAAAAGTGGTTTTTCAACACTAACACAAGTGCGAAAAGTGGTTTTTCCACACTAATACAAGTGCAAAAGTGGTTTCCTGCACCAACACAAGTGCGAGAAGTGGTTTTTCAACACTAACACAAGAGCAAAAAGTGGTTTTTCAACACTATCACAAGTGCAAAAAGTGTTTTTTCCACACTAATACAAGTGCAAAAGTGGTTTCCTGCACCAACACAAGTGCGAAAAGTGGTTTTTCAACACTAACACAAGTGCGACAAGTGGTTTTTCAACACTAACACAAGTGCGAAAACTGGTTTTTCCACACTAATACAAGTGCAAAAGTGGTTTCCTGCACCAACACAAGTGCGAAAAGTGGTTTTTCAACACTAACACAAGTGCGAAAAGTGGTTTTTCAACACTATCACAAGTGCAAAAAGTGTTTTTTCCACACTAATACAAGTGCAAAAGTGGTTTCCTGCACCAACACAAGTGCGAAAAGTGGTTTTTCAACACTAACACAAGTACGAAAAGTGGTTTTTCAACACTAACACAAGTGCGAAAAGTGGTTTTTCAACACTAACACAAGTGCGAAAAGTGGTTTTTCCACACTAATACAAGTGCAAAAGTGGTTTCCTGCACCAACACAAGTGCGAAAAGTGGTTTTTCAACACTAACACAAGTGCGAAAAGTGGTTTTTCAACACTAACACAAGTGCGAAAAGTGGTTTTTCCACACTAATACAAGTGCAAAAGTGGTTTCCTGCACCAACACAAGTGCGAAAAGTGGTTTTTCAACACTAACACAAATGCGAAAAGTGGTTTTTCAACACTAACACAAGTGCGAAAAGTGGTTTTTCAACACTAACACAAGTGCGAAAAGTGGTTTTTCAACACTAACACAAGTGCGAAAAGTGGTTTTTCCACACTAATACAAGTGCAAAAGTGGTTTCCTGCACCAACACAAGTGCGAAAAGTGGTTTTTCAACACTAACACAAGTGCGAAAAGTGGTTTTTCAACACTAACACAAGTGCGAAAAGTGGTTTTTCCAAACTAATACAAGTGCAAAAGTGGTTTCCTGCACCAACACAAGTGCGAAAAGTGGTTTTTCAACACTAACACAAGTGTGAAAAGTGGTTTTTAAACACTAACACAAGTGCGAAAACTGGTTTTTCCACACTAATACGAGTGCAAAAGTGGTTTCCTGCACCAACACAAGTGCGAAAAGTGGTTTTTCAACACTAACACAAGTGCGAAAAGTGGTTTTTCAACACTATCACAAGTGCAAAAAGTGTTTTTTCCACACTAATACAAGTGCAAAAGTGGTTTCCTGCACCAACACAAGTGCGAAAAGTGGTTTTTCAACACTAACACAAGTGCGAAAAGTGGTTTTTCAACACTAACACAAGTGCAAAAAGTGGTTTTTCAACACTAACACAAGTGCGAAAAGTGGTTTTTCCACACTAATACAAGTGCAAAAGTGGTTTCCTGCACCAACACAAGTGCGAAAAGTGGTTTTTCAACACTAACACAAGTGCGAAAAGTGGTTTTTCAACACTAACGCAAGTGCGAAAAGTGTTTTTTCAACACTCACACAAATGCGAAAAGTGGTTTTTCCACACTAATACAAGTGCAAAAGTGGTTTCCTGCACCAACACAAGTGTGAAAAGTGGTTTTTCAACACTAACACAAGTGCAAAAATTGGTTTTTCAACACGAACACAAGTGCGAAAAGTGGTTTTTCCACACTAATACAAGTGCAAAAGTGGTTTCCTGCACCAACACAAGTGCGAAAAGTGGTTTTTCAACACTAACACAAGTGCGAAAAGTGGTTTTTCAACACTAACACATGTGCGAGAAGTGGTTTTACAATACTAACACAAGTGCGAAGTGGTTTTTCAACACTATCACAAGTGCAAAAAGTGTTTTTTTCACACTAATACAAGTGCAAAAGTGGTTTCCTGCACAAACACAAGTGCGAAAAGTGGTTTTTCAACACTAACACAAGTGTGAAAAGTGGTTTTTAAACACTAACACAAGTGCGAAAACTGGTTTTTCCACACTAATACGAGTGCAAAAGTGGTTTCCTGCACCAACACAAGTGCGAAAAGTGGTTTTTCAACACTAACACAAGTGCGAAAAGTGGTTTTTCAACACTATCACAAGTGCAAAAAGTGTTTTTTCCACACTAATACAAGTGCAAAAGTGGTTTCCTGCACCAACACAAGTGCGAAAAGTGGTTTTTCAACACTAACACAAGTGCGAAAAGTGTTTTTTCAACACTAACACAAGTGCAAAAAGTGGTTTTTCAACACTAACACAAGTGTGAAAAGTGGTTTTTCCACACTAATACAAGTGCAAAAGTGGTTTCCTGCACCAACACAAGTGCGAAAAGTGGTTTTTCAACACTAACACAAGTGCGAAAAGTGGTTTTTCAACACTAACGCAAGTGCGAAAAGTGGTTTTTCAACACTCACACAAGTGCGGAAAGTGGTTTTTCCACACTAATACAAGTGCAAAAGTGGTTTCCTGCGCCAACACAAGTGCGAAAAGTGGTTTTTCAACACTAACACAAGTGCAAAAATTGGTTTTTCAACACGAACACAAGTGCGAAAAGTGGTTTTTCCACACTAATACAAGTGCAAAAGTGGTTTCCTGCACCAACACAAGTGCGAAAAGTGGTTTTTCAACACTAACACAAGTGCGAAAAGTGGTTTTTCAACACTAACGCAAGTGCGAAAAGTGGTTTTTCAACACTCACACAAGTGCGAAAAGTGGTTTTTCCACACTAATACAAGTGCAAAAGTGGTTTCCTGCACCAACACAAGTGCGAAAAGTGGTTTTTCAACACTAACACAATTGCAAAAATTGGTTTTTCAACACGAACACAAGTGCGAAAAGTGGTTTTTCCACACTAATACAAGTGCAAAAGTGGTTTCCTGCACCAACACAAGTGCGAAAAGTGGTTTTTCAACACTAACACAAGTGCGAAAAGTGGTTTTTCAACACTAACACATGTGCGAGAAGTGGTTTTACAACACTAACACAAGTGCGAAAAGTGGTTTTTCAACACTATCACAAGTGCAAAAAGTGTTTTTTCCACACTAATACAAGTGCAAAAGTGGTTTCCTGCACCAACACAAGTGCGAAAAGTGGTTTTTCAACACTAACACAAGTGTGAAAAGTGGTTTTTAAACACTAACACAAGTGCGAAAACTGGTTTTTCCACACTAATACGAGTGCAAAAGTGGTTTCCTGCACCAACACAAGTGCGAAAAGTGGTTTTTCAACACTAACACAAGTGCGAAAAGTGGTTTTTCAACACTATCACAAGTGCAAAAAGTGTTTTTTCCACACTAATACAAGTGCAAAAGTGGTTTCCTGCACCAACACAAGTGCGAAAAGTGGTTTTTCAACACTAACACAAGTGCGAAAAGTGGTTTTTCAACACTAACACATGTGCAAAAAGTGGTTTTTCAACACTAACGCAAGTGCGAAAAGTGGTTTTTCAACACTCACACAAGTGCGAAAAGTGGTTTTTCCACACTAATACAAGTGCAAAAGTGGTTTCCTGCACCAACACAAGTGCGAAAAGTGGTTTTTCAACACTAACACAAGTGCAAAAATTGGTTTTTCAACACGAACAGAAGTGCGAAAAGTGGTTTTTCCACACTAATACAAGTGCAAAAGTGGTTTCCTGCACCAACACAAGTGCGAAAAGTGGTTTTTCAACACTAACACAAGTGCGAAAAGTGGTTTTTCAACACTAACACAAGTGCGAAAAGTGGTTTTTCAACACTCACACAAGTGCGAAAAGTGGTTTTTCCACACTAATACAAGTGCAAAAGTGGTTTCCTGCACCAACACAAGTGCGAAAAGTGGTTTTTCAACACTAACACAAGTGCAAAAATTGGTTTTTCAACACGAACAGAAGTGCGAAAAGTGGTTTTTCCACACTAATACAAGTGCAAAAGTGGTTTCCTGCACCAACACAAGTGCGAAAAGTGGTTTTTCAACACTAACACAAGTGCGAAAAGTGGTTTTTCAACACTAACACAAGTGCGAAAAGTGGTTTTTCCACACTAATACAAGTGCAAAAGTGGTTTCCTGCACCAACACAAGTGCGAAAAGTGGTTTTTCAACACTAACACAAGTGCGAAAAGTGGTTTTTCAACACTAACACAAGTGCGAAAAGTGGTTTTTCAACACTAACACAAGTGCGAAAAGTGGTTTTTCAACACTAACACAAGTGCGAAAAGTGGTTTTTCCAAACTAATACAAGTGCAAAAGTGGTTTCCTGCACCAACACAAGTGCGAAAAGTGGTTTTTCAACACTAACACAAGTGTGAAAAGTGGTTTTTAAACACTAACACAAGTGCGAAAACTGGTTTTTCCACACTAATACGAGTGCAAAAGTGGTTTCCTGCACCAACACAAGTGCGAAAAGTGGTTTTTCAACACTAACACAAGTGCGAAAAGTGGTTTTTCAACACTATCACAAGTGCAAAAAGTGTTTTTTCCACACTAATACAAGTGCAAAAGTGGTTTCCTGCACCAACACAAGTGCGAAAAGTGGTTTTTCAACACTAACACAAGTGCGAAAAGTGGTTTTTCAACACTAACACAAGTGCAAAAAGTGGTTTTTCAACACTAACACAAGTGCGAAAAGTGGTTTTTCCACACTAATACAAGGGCAAAAGTGTTTTCCTGCACCAACACAAGTGCGAAAAGTGGTTTTTCAACACTAACACAAGTGCGAAAAGTGGTTTTTCAACACTAACACAAGTGCGAAAAGTGGTTTTTCCACACTAATACAAGTGCAAAAGTGGTTTCTTGCACCAACACAAGTGCGAAAAGTGGTTTTTCAACACTAACACAAGTGCGAAAAGTGGTTTTTCAACACTAACACAAGTGCGAAAAGTGGTTTTTCCACACTAATACAAGTGCAAATGTGGTTTCCTGCACCAACACAAGTGCGAGAAGTGGTTTTTCAACACTAACACAAGAGCAAAAAGTGGTTTTTCAACACTATCACAAGTGCAAAAAGTGTTTTTTCCACACTAATACAAGTGCAAAAGTGGTTTCCTGCACCAACACAAGTGCGAAAAGTGGTTTTTCAACACTAACACAAGTGCGAAAAGTGGTTTTTCAACACTAACACAAGTGCGAAAACTGGTTTTTCCACACTAATACAAGTGCAAAAGTGGTTTCCTGCACCAACACAAGTGCGAAAAGTGGTTTTTCAACACTAACACAAGTGCGAAAAGTGGTTTTTCAACACTATCACAAGTGCAAAAAGTGTTTTTTCCACACTAATACAAGTGCAAAAGTGGTTTCCTGCACCAACACAAGTGCGAAAAGTGGTTTTTCAACACTAACACAAGTACGAAAAGTGGTTTTTCAACACTAACACAAGTGCGAAAAGTGGTTTTTCAACACTAACACAAGTGCGAAAAGTGGTTTTTCCACACTAATACAAGTGCAAAAGTGGTTTCCTGCACCAACACAAGTGCGAAAAGTGGTTTTTCAACACTAACACAAGTGTGAAAAGTGGTTTTTCAACACTAACACAAGTGCGAAAAGTGGTTTTTCCACACTAATACAAGTGCAAAAGTGGTTTCCTGCACCAACACAAGTGCGAAAAGTGGTTTTTCAACACTAACACAAGTGCGAAAAGTGGTTTTTCAACACTAACACAAGTGCGAAAAGTGGTTTTTCAACACTAACACAAGTGCGAAAAGTGGTTTTTCAACACTAACACAAGTGCGAAAAGTGGTTTTCCACACTAATACAAGTGCAAAAGTGGTTTCCTGCACCAACACAAGTGCGAAAAGTGGTTTTTCAACACTAACACAAGTGCGAAAAGTGGTTTTTCAACACTAACACAAGTGCGAAAAGTGGTTTTTCCAAACTAATACAAGTGCAAAAGTGATTTCCTGCACCAACACAAGTGCGAAAAGTGGTTTTTCAACACTAAAACAAGTGTGAAAAGTGGTTTTTAAACACTAACACAAGTGCGAAAACTGGTTTTTCCACACTAATACGAGTGCAAAAGTGGTTTCCTGCACCAACACAAGTGCGAAAAGTGGTTTTTCAACACTAACACAAGTGCGAAAAGTGGTTTTTCAACACTATCACAAGTGCAAAAAGTGTTTTTTCCACACTAATACAAGTGCAAAAGTGGTTTCCTGCACCAACACAAGTGCGAAAAGTGGTTTTTCAACACTAACACAAGTGCGAAAAGTGGTTTTTCAACACTAACACAAGTGCAAAAAGTGGTTTTTCAACACTAACACAAGTGCGAAAAGTGGTTTTTCCACACTAATACAAGTGCAAAAGTGGTTTCCTGCACCAACACAAGTGCGAAAAGTGGTTTTTCAACACTAACACAAGTGCGAAAAGTGGTTTTTCAACACTAACGCAAGTGCGAAAAGTGTTTTTTCAACACTCACACAAATGCGAAAAGTGGTTTTTCCACACTAATACAAGTGCAAAAGTGGTTTCCTGCACCAACACAAGTGTGAAAAGTGGTTTTTCAACACTAACACAAGTGCAAAAATTGGTTTTTCAACACGAACACAAGTGCGAAAAGTGGTTTTTCCACACTAATACAAGTGCAAAAGTGGTTTCCTGCACCAACACAAGTGCGAAAAGTGGTTTTTCAACACTAACACAAGTGCGAAAAGTGGTTTTTCAACACTAACACATGTGCGAGAAGTGGTTTTACAATACTAACACAAGTGCGAAAAGTGGTTTTTCAACACTATCACAAGTGCAAAAAGTGTTTTTTTCACACTAATACAAGTGCAAAAGTGGTTTCCTGCACAAACACAAGTGCGAAAAGTGGTTTTTCAACACTAACACAAGTGTGAAAAGTGGTTTTTAAACACTAACACAAGTGCGAAAACTGGTTTTTCCACACTAATACGAGTGCAAAAGTGGTTTCCTGCACCAACACAAGTGCGAAAAGTGGTTTTTCAACACTAACACAAGTGCGAAAAGTGGTTTTTCAACACTATCACAAGTGCAAAAAGTGTTTTTTCCACACTAATACAAGTGCAAAAGTGGTTTCCTGCACCAACACAAGTGCGAAAAGTGGTTTTTCAACACTAACACAAGTGCGAAAAGTGGTTTTTCAACACTAACACAAGTGCAAAAAGTGGTTTTTCAACACTAACACAAGTGTGAAAAGTGGTTTTTTCCACACTAATACAAGTGCAAAAGTGGTTTCCTGCACCAACACAAGTGGGAAAAGTGGTTTTTCAACACTAACACAAGTGCGAAAAGTGGTTTTTCAACACTAATGCAAGTGCGAAAAGTGGTTTTTCAACACTCACACAAGTGCGAAAAGTGGTTTTTCCACACTAATACAAGTGCAAAAGTGGTTTCCTGCGCCAACACAAGTGCGAAAAGTGGTTTTTCAACACTAACACAAGTGCAAAAATTGGTTTTTCAACACGAACACAAGTGCGAAAAGTGGTTTTTCCACACTAATACAAGTGCAAAAGTGGTTTCCTGCACCAACACAAGTGCGAAAAGTGGTTTTTCAACACTAACACAAGTGCGAAAAGTGGTTTTTCAACACTAACACAAGTGTGAAAAGTGGTTTTTCAACACTAACACAAGTGCGAAAAGTGGTTTTTCCACACTAATACAAGTGCAAAAGTGGTTTCCTGCACAAACACAAGTGTGAAAAGTGGTTTTTCAACACTAACACAAGTGCGAAAAGTGGTTTTTCAACACTAACACAAGTGCAAAAAGTGGTTTTTCAACACTAACACAAGTGCGAAAAGTGGTTTTTCCACACTAATACAAGTGCAAAAGTGGTTTCCTGCACCAACACAAGTGCGAAAAGTGGTTTTTCAACACTAACACAAGTGCGAAAAGTGGTTTTTCAACACTAACGCAAGTGCGAAAAGTGGTTTTTCAACACTCACACAAGTGCGAAAAGTGGTTTTTCCACACTAATACAAGTGCAAAAGTGGTTTCCTGCACCAACACAAGTGCGAAAAGTGGTTTTTCAACACTAACACAAGTGCAAAAATTGGTTTTTCAACACGAACACAAGTGCGAAAAGTGGTTTTTCCACACTAATACAAGTGCAAAAGTGGTTTCCTGCACCAACACAAGTGCGAAAAGTGGTTTTTCAACACTAACACAAGTGCGAAAAGTGGTTTTTCAACACTAACACATGTGCGAGAAGTGGTTTTACAACACTAACACAAGTGCGAAAAGTGGTTTTTCAACACTATCACAAGTGCAAAAAGTGTTTTTTCCACACTAATACAAGTGCAAAAGTGGTTTCCTGCACCAACACAAGTGCGAAAAGTGGTTTTTCAACACTAACACAAGTGTGAAAAGTGGTTTTTAAACACTAACACAAGTGCGAAAACTGGTTTTTCCACACTAATACGAGTGCAAAAGTGGTTTCCTGCACCAACACAAGTGCGAAAAGTGGTTTTTCAACACTAACACAAGTGCGAAAAGTGGTTTTTCAACACTATCACAAGTGCAAAAAGTGTTTTTTCCACACTAATACAAGTGCAAAAGTGGTTTCCTGCACCAACACAAGTGCGAAAAGTGGTTTTTCAACACTAACACAAGTGCGAAAAGTGGTTTTTCAACACTAACACAAGTGCAAAAAGTGGTTTTTCAACACTAACGCAAGTGCGAAAAGTGGTTTTTCAACACTCACACAAGTGCGAAAAGTGGTTTTTCCACACTAATACAAGTGCAAAAGTGGTTTCCTGCACCAACACAAGTGCGAAAAGTGGTTTTTCAACACTAACACAAGTGCAAAAATTGGTTTTTCAACACGAACAGAAGTGCGAAAAGTGGTTTTTCCACACTAATACAAGTGCAAAAGTGGTTTCCTGCACCAACACAAGTGCGAAAAGTGGTTTTTCAACACTAACACAAGTGCGAAAAGTGGTTTTTCAACACTAAAACAAGTGTGAAAAGTGGTTTTTCAACACTAACACAAGTGCGAAAAGTGGTTTTTCCACATTAATACAAGTGCAAAAGTGGTTTCCTGCACCAACACAAGTGTGAAAAGTGGTTTTTCAACACTAACACAAGTGCGAAAAGTGGTTTTTCAACACTACCACAAGTGCAAAAAGTGTTTTTTCCACACTAATAGAAGTGCAAAAGTGGTTTCCTGCACCAACAAAAGTGCGCAAAGTGGTTTTTCAACACTAACACAAGTGCGAAAAGTGGTTTTTCAACACTAACACAAGTGCGAAAAGTGGTTTTTCAACACTAACACAAGTGCGAAAAGTGGTTTTTCCACACTAATGCAAGTGCAAAAGTGGTTTCCTGCACCAACACAAGTGCGAAAAGTGGTTTTTCAACACTAACACAAGTGCGAAAAGTGGTTTTTCAACACTAACACAAGTGCGAAAAGTGGTTTTTCAACATTAACACAAGTGCGAAAAGTGGTTTTTCCACACTAATACAAGTGCAAAAGTGGTTTCCTGCACCAACACAAGTGCGAGAAGTGGTTTTTCAACACTAACACAAGAGCAAAAAGTGGTTTTTCAACACTATCACAAGTGCAAAAAGTGTTTTTTCCACACTAATACAAGTGCAAAAGTGGTTTCCTGCACCAACACAAGTGCGAAAAGTGGTTTTTCAACACTAACACAAGTGCGAAAAGTGGTTTTTCAACACTAACACAAGTGCGAAAACTGGTTTTTCCACACTAATACAAGTGCAAAAGTGGTTTCCTGCACCAACACAAGTGCGAAAAGTGGTTTTTCAACACTAACACAAGTGCGAAAAGTGGTTTTTCAACACTATCACAAGTGCAAAAAGTGTTTTTTCCACACTAATACAAGTGCAAAAGTGGTTTCCTGCACCAACACAAGTGCGAAAAGTGGTTTTTCAACACTAACACAAGTGCGAAAAGTGGTTTTTCAACACTAACACAAGTGTGAAAAGTGGTTTTTCAACACTAACACAAGTGCGAAAAGTGGTTTTTCCACACTAATACAAGTGCAAAAGTGGTTTCCTGCACCAACACAAGTGTGAAAAGTGGTTTTTCAACACTAACTCAAGTGCGAAAAGTGGTTTTTCAACACTAACACAAGTGCAAAAAGTGGTTTTTCAACACTAACACAAGTGCGAAAAGTGGTTTTTCCACACTAATACAAGTGCAAAAGTGGTTTCCTGCACCAACACAAGTGCGAAAAGTGGTTTTTCAACACTAACACAAGTGCGAAAAGTGGTTTTTCAACACTAACGCAAGTGCGAAAAGTGGTTTTTCAACACTCACACAAGTGCGAAAAGTGGTTTTTCCACACTAATACAAGTGCAAAAGTGGTTTCCTGCACCAACACAAGTGCGAAAAGTGGTTTTTCAACACTAACACAAGTGCAAAAATTGGTTTTTCAACACGAACACAAGTGCGAAAAGTGGTTTTTCCACACTAATACAAGTGCAAAAGTGGTTTCCTGCACCAACACAAGTGCGAAAAGTGGTTTTTCAACACTAACACAAGTGCGAAAAGTGGTTTTTCAACACTAACACATGTGCGAGAAGTGGTTTTACAACACTAACACAAGTGCGAAAAGTGGTTTTTCAACACTATCACAAGTGCAAAAAGTGTTTTTTCCACACTAATACAAGTGCAAAAGTGGTTTCCTGCACCAACACAAGTGCGAAAAGTGGTTTTTCAACACTAACACAAGTGTGAAAAGTGGTTTTTAAACACTAACACAAGTGCGAAAACTGGTTTTTCCACACTAATACGAGTGCAAAAGTGGTTTCCTGCACCAACACAAGTGCGAAAAGTGGTTTTTCAACACTAACACAAGTGTGAAAAGTGGTTTTTCAACACTATCACAAGTGCAAAAAGTGTTTTTTCCACACTAATACAAGTGCAAAAGTGGTTTCCTGCACCAACACAAGTGCGAAAAGTGGTTTTTCAACACTAACACAAGTGCGAAAAGTGGTTTTTCAACACTAACACAAGTGCAAAAAGTGGTTTTTCAACACTAACGCAAGTGCGAAAAGTGGTTTTTCAACACTCACACAAGTGCGAAAAGTGGTTTTTCCACACTAATACAAGTGCAAAAGTGGTTTCCTGCACCAACACAAGTGCGAAAAGTGGTTTTTCAACACTAACACAAGTGCAAAAATTGGTTTTTCAACACGAACAGAAGTGCGAAAAGTGGTTTTTCCACACTAATACAAGTGCAAAAGTGGTTTCCTGCACCAACACAAGTGCGAAAAGTGGTTTTTCAACACTAACACAAGTGCGAAAAGTGGTTTTTCAACACTAACACAAGTGTGAAAAGTGGTTTTTCAACACTAACACAAGTGCGAAAAGTGGTTTTTCCACATTAATACAAGTGCAAAAGTGGTTTCCTGCACCAACACAAGTGTGAAAAGTGGTTTTTCAACACTAACACAAGTGCGAAAAGTGGTTTTTCAACACTATCACAAGTGCAAAAAGTGTTTTTTCCACACTAATAGAAGTGCAAAAGTGGTTTCCTGCACCAACACAAGTGCGCAAAGTGGTTTTTCAACACTAACACAAGTGCGAAAAGTGGTTTTTCAACACTAACACAAGTGCGAAAAGTGGTTTTTCAACACTAACACAAGTGCGAAAAGTGGTTTTTCCACACTAATGCAAGTGCAAAAGTGGTTTCCTGCACCAACACAAGTGCGAAAAGTGGTTTTTCAACACTAACACAAGTGCGAAAAGTGGTTTTTCAACACTAACACAAGTGCGAAAAGTGGTTTTTCAACACTAACACAAGTGCGAAAAGTGGTTTTTCCACACTAATACAAGTGCAAAAGTGGTTTCCTGCACCAACACAAGTGCGAGAAGTGGTTTTTCAACACTAACACAAGAGCAAAAAGTGGTTTTTCAACACTATCACAAGTGCAAAAAGTGTTTTTTCCACACTAATACAAGTGCAAAAGTGATTTCCTGCACCAACACAAGTGCGAAAAGTGGTTTTTCAACACTAACACAAGTGCGAAAAGTGGTTTTTCAACACTAACACAAGTGCGAAAACTGGTTTTTTCCACACTAATACAAGTGCAAAAGTGGTTTCCTGCACCAACACAAGTGCGAAAAGTGGTTTTTCAACACTAACACAAGTGCGAAAAGTGGTTTTTCAACACTATCACAAGTGCAAAAAGTGTTTTTTCCACACTAATACAAGTGCAAAAGTGGTTTCCTGCACCAACACAAGTGCGAAAAGTGGTTTTTCAACACTAACACAAGTACGAAAAGTGGTTTTTCAACACTAACACAAGTGCGAAAAGTGGTTTTTCAACACTAACACAAGTGCGAAAAGTGGTTTTTCCACACTAATAAAAGTGCAAAAGTGGTTTCCTGCACCAACACAAGTGCGAAAAGTGGTTTTTCAACACTAACACAAGTGCGAAAAATGGTTTTTCAACACTAACACAAGTGCGAAAAGTGGTTTTTCCACACTAATACAAGTGCAAAAGTGGTTTCCTGCACCAACACAAGTGCGAAAAGTGGTTTTTCAACACTAACACAAGTGCGAAAAGTGGTTTTTCAACACTAACACAAGTGCGAAAAGTGGTTTTTCAACACTAACACAAGTGCGAAAAGTGGTTTTTCAACACTAACACAAGTGCGAAAAGTGGTTTTTCCACACTAATACAAGTGCAAAAGTGGTTTCCTGCACCAACACAAGTGCGAAAAGTGGTTTTTCAACACTAACACAAGTGCGAAAAGTGGTTTTTCAACACTAACACAAGTGCGAAAAGTGGTTTTTCCAAACTAATACAAGTGCAAAAGTGGTTTCCTGCACCAACACAAGTGCGAAAAGTGGTTTTTCAACACTAACACAAGTGTGAAAAGTGGTTTTTAAACACTAACACAAGTGTGAAAACTGTTTTTCCACACTAATACGAGTGCAAAAGTGGTTTCCTGCACCAACACAAGTGCGAAAAGTGGTTTTTCAACACTAACACAAGTGCGAAAAGTGGTTTTTCAACACTATCACAAGTGCAAAAAGTGTTTTTTCCACACTAATACAAGTGCAAAAGTGGTTTCCTGCACCAACACAAGTGCGAAAAGTGGTTTTTCAACACTAACACAAGTGCGAAAAGTGGTTTTTCAACACTAACACAAGTGCAAAAAGTGGTTTTTCAACACTAACACAAGTGCGAAAAGTGGTTTTTCCACACTAATACAAGTGCAAAAGTGGTTTCCTGCACCAACACAAGTGCGAAAAGTGGTTTTTCAACACTAACACAAGTGCGAAAAGTGGTTTTTCAACACTAACGCAAGTGCGAAAAGTGTTTTTTCAACACTCACACAAATGCGAAAAGTGGTTTTTCCACACTACTACAAGTGCAAAAGTGGTTTCCTGCACCAACACAAGTGTGAAAAGTGGTTTTTCAACACTAACACAAGTGCAAAAATTGGTTTTTCAACACGAACACAAGTGCGAAAAGTGGTTTTTCCACACTAATACAAGTGCAAAAGTGGTTTCCTGCACCAACACAAGTGCGAAAAGTGGTTTTTCAACACTAACACAAGTGCGAAAAGTGGTTTTTCAACACTAACACATGTGCGAGAAGTGGTTTTACAATACTAACACAAGTGCGAAGTGGTTTTTCAACACTATCACAAGTGCAAAAAGTGTTTTTTTCACACTAATACAAGTGCAAAAGTGGTTTCCTGCACAAACACAAGTGCGAAAAGTGGTTTTTCAACACTAACACAAGTGTGAAAAGTGGTTTTTAAACACTAACACAAGTGCGAAAACTGGTTTTTCCACACTAATACGAGTGCAAAAGTGGTTTCCTGCACCAACACAAGTGCGAAAAGTGGTTTTTCAACACTAACACAAGTGCGAAAAGTGGTTTTTCAACACTATCACAAGTGCAAAAAGTGTTTTTTCCACACTAATACAAGTGCAAAAGTGGTTTCCTGCACCAACACAAGTGCGAAAAGTGGTTTTTCAACACTAACACAAGTGCGAAAAGTGTTTTTTCAACACTAACACAAGTGCAAAAAGTGGTTTTTCAACACTAACACAAGTGTGAAAAGTGGTTTTTCCACACTAATACAAGTGCAAAAGTGGTTTCCTGCACCAACACAAGTGCGAAAAGTGGTTTTTCAACACTAACACAAGTGCGAAAAGTGGTTTTTCAACAATAACGCAAGTGCGAAAAGTGGTTTTTCAACACTCACACAAGTGCGAAAAGTGGTTTTTCCACACTAATACAAGTGCAAAAGTGGTTTCCTGCGCCAACACAAGTGCGAAAAGTGGTTTTTCAACACTAACACAAGTGCAAAAATTGGTTTTTCAACACGAACACAAGTGCGAAAAGTGGTTTTTCCACACTAATACAAGTGCAAAAGTGGTTTCCTGCACCAACACAAGTGCAAAAAGTGGTTTTTCAACACTAACACAAGTGCGAAAAGTGGTTTTTCAACACTAACACAAGTGTGAAAAGTGGTTTTTCAACACTAACACAAGTGCGAAAAGTGGTTTTTCCACACTAATACAAGTGCAAAAGTGGTTTCCTGCACCAACACAAGTGTGAAAAGTGGTTTTTCAACACTAACACAAGTGCGAAAAGTGGTTTTTCAACACTAACACAAGTGCAAAAAGTGGTTTTTCAACACTAACACAAGTGCAAAAAGTGGTTTTTCCACACTAATACAAGTGCAAAAGTGGTTTCCTGCACCAACACAAGTGCGAAAAGTGGTTTTTCAACACTAACACAAGTGCGAAAAGTGGTTTTTCAACACTAACGCAAGTGCGAAAAGTGGTTTTTCAACACTCACACAAGTGCGAAAAGTGGTTTTTCCACACTAATACAAGTGCAAAAGTGGTTTCCTGCACCAACACAAGTGCGAAAAGTGGTTTTTCAACACTAACACAAGTGCAAAAATTGGTTTTTCAACACGAACACAAGTGCGAAAAGTGGTTTTTCCACACTAATACAAGTGCAAAAGTGGTTTCCTGCACCAACACAAGTGCGAAAAGTGGTTTTTCAACACTAACACAAGTGCGAAAAGTGGTTTTTCAACACTAACACATGTGCGAGAAGTGGTTTTACAACACTAACACAAGTGCGAAAAGTGGTTTTTCAACACTATCACAAGTGCAAAAAGTGTTTTTTCCACACTAATACAAGTGCAAAAGTGGTTTCCTGCACCAACACAAGTGCGAAAAGTGGTTTTTCAACACTAACACAAGTGTGAAAAGTGGTTTTTAAACACTAACACAAGTGCGAAAACTGGTTTTTCCACACTAATACGAGTGCAAAAGTGGTTTCCTGCACCAACACAAGTGCGAAAAGTGGTTTTTCAACACTAACACAAGTGCGAAAAGTGGTTTTTCAACACTATCACAAGTGCAAAAAGTGTTTTTTCCACACTAATACAAGTGCAAAAGTGGTTTCCTGCACCAACACAAGTGCGAAAAGTGGTTTTTCAACACTAACACAAGTGCGAAAAGTGGTTTTTCAACACTAACACATGTGCGAGAAGTGGTTTTACAACACTAACACAAGTGCGAAAAGTGGTTTTTCAACACTATCACAAGTGCAAAAAGTGTTTTTTCCACACTAATACAAGTGCAAAAGTGGTTTCCTGCACCAACACAAGTGCGAAAAGTGGTTTTTCAACACTAACACAAGTGTGAAAAGTGGTTTTTAAACACTAACACAAGTGCGAAAACTGGTTTTTCCACACTAATACGAGTGCAAAAGTGGTTTCCTGCACCAACACAAGTGCGAAAAGTGGTTTTTCAACACTAACACAAGTGCGAAAAGTGGTTTTTCAACACTATCACAAGTGCAAAAAGTGTTTTTTCCACACTAATACAAGTGCAAAAGTGGTTTCCTGCACCAACACAAGTGCGAAAAGTGGTTTTTCAACACTAACACAAGTGCGAAAAGTGGTTTTTCAACACTAACACATGTGCAAAAAGTGGTTTTTCAACACTAACGCAAGTGCGAAAAGTGGTTTTTCAACACTCACACAAGTGCGAAAAGTGGTTTTTCCACACTAATACAAGTGCAAAAGTGGTTTCCTGCACCAACACAAGTGCGAAAAGTGGTTTTTCAACACTAACACAAGTGCAAAAATTGGTTTTTCAACACGAACAGAAGTGCGAAAAGTGGTTTTTCCACACTAATACAAGTGCAAAAGTGGTTTCCTGCACCAACACAAGTGCGAAAAGTGGTTTTTCAACACTAACACAAGTGCGAAAAGTGGTTTTTCAACACTAACACAAGTGTGAAAAGTGGTTTTTCAACACTAACACAAGTGCGAAAAGTGGTTTTTCCACACTAATACAAGTGCAAAAGTGGTTTCCTGCACCAACACAAGTGTGAAAAGTGGTTTTTCAACACTAACACAAGTGCGAAAAGTGGTTTTTCAACACTATCACAAGTGCAAAAAGTGTTTTTTCCACACTAATAGAAGTGCAAAAGTGGTTTCCTGCACCAACACAAGTGCGCAAAGTGGTTTTTCAACACTAACACAAGTGCGAAAAGTGGTTTTTCAACACTAACACAAGTGCGAAAAGTGGTTTTTCAACACTAACACAAGTGCGAAAAGTGGTTTTTCCACACTAATGCAAGTGCAAAAGTGGTTTCCTGCACCAACACAAGTGCGAAAAGTGGTTTTTCAACACTAACACAAGTGCGAAAAGTGGTTTTTCAACACTAACACAAGTGCGAAAAGTGGTTTTTCAACACTAACACAAGTGCGAAAAGTGGTTTTTCCACACTAATACAAGTGCAAAAGTGGTTTCCTGCACCAACACAAGTGCGAAAAGTGGTTTTTCAACACTAACACAAGTGCGAAAAGTGGTTTTTCCACACTAATACAAGTGCAAAAGTGGTTTCCTGCACCAACACAAGTGCGAAAAGTGGTTTTTCAACACTAACACAAGTGCAAAAAGTGGTTTTTCAACACTAACACAAGTGCGAAAAGTGGTTTTTCCACACTAATACAAGTGCAAAAGTGGTTTCCTGCACCAACACAAGTGCGAAAAGTGGTTTTTCAACACTAACACAAGTGCGAAAAGTGGTTTTTCAACACTAACACAAGTGCGAAAAGTGGTTTTTCAACACTAACACAAGTGCGAAAAGTGGTTTTTCCACACTAATACAAGTGCAAAAGTGGTTTCCTGCACCAACACAAGTGCGAAAAGTGGTTTTTCAACACTAACACAAGTGCGAAAAGTGGTTTTTCAACACTATCACAAGTGCAAAAAGTGTTTTTTCCACACTAATACAAGTGCAAAAGTGGTTTCCTGCACCAACACAAGTGCGAAAAGTGGTTTTTCAACACTAACACAAGTGCGAAAAGTGGTTTTTCAACACTAACACAAGTGCGAAAAGTGGTTTTCCCACACTATCACAAGTGTAAAAAGTGTTTTTTCCACACTAATACAAGTGCAAAAGTGGTTTCCTGCACCAACACAAGTGCGAAAAGTGGTTTTTCAACACTAACACAAGTGCGAAAAGTGGTTTTTCAACACTAACACAAGTGCGAAAAGTGTTTTTTCCACACTAATACAAGTGCAAAAGTGGTTTCCTGCACCAACACAAGTGCGAAAAGTGGTTTTTCAACACTAACACAAGTGCAAAAAGTGGTTTTTCAACACTAACACAAGTGCGAAAAGTGGTTTTTCCACACTAATACAAGTGCAAAAGTGGTTTCCTGCACCAACACAAGTGCGAAAAGTGGTTTTTCAACACTAACACAAGTGCAAAAAGTGGTTTTTCAACACTATCACAAGTGCAAAAAGTGTTTTTTCCACACTAATACAAGTGCAAAAGTGGTTTCCTGCACCAACACAAGTGCGAAAAGTGGTTTTTCAACACTAACACAAGTGCGAAAAGTGGTTTTCAACACTAACACAAGTGCGAAAAGTGGTTTTTCCACACTAATACAAGTGCAAAAGTGGTTTCCTGCACCAACACAAGTGCGAAAGGTGGTTTCTCAACACTACACAAGTGCGAAAAGTGGTTTTTCAACACTATCACAAGTGCAAAAAGTGTTTTTTTCCACACTAATACAAGTGCAAAAGTTGTTTCCTGCACCAACACAAGTGCGGAAAGTGGTTTTTCAACACTAACACAAGTGCGAAAAGTGGTATTTTAACACTAACACAAGTGCGAAAAGTGGTTTTTCAACACTAACACAAGTGCGAAAAGTGGTTTTTCCACACTAACACAAGTGCAAAAGTGGTTTCCTGTACCAACACAAGTGCGAAAAGTGGTTTTTCAACACTAACACAAGTGCGAAAAGTGGTTTTTCAACACTACCACAAGTGCGAAAAGTGGTTTTTCAACACTATCACAAGTGCAAAAAGTGTTTTTTCCACACTAATACAAGTGCAAAAGTGGTTTCCTGCACCAACACAAGTGCGAAAAGTGGTTTTTCAACACTAACACAAGTGCGAAAAGTGGTTTTTCAACACTAACACAAGTGTGAAAAGTGGTTTTTCAACACTAACACAAGTGCGAAAAGTGGTTTTTCCACACTAATACAAGTGCAAAAGTGGTTTCCTGCACCAACACAAGTGTGAAAAGTGGTTTTTCAACACTAACACAAGTGCGAAAAGTGGTTTTTCAACACTAACACAAGTGCAAAAAGTGGTTTTTCAACACTAACACAAGTGCGAAAAGTGGTTTTTCCACACTAATACAAGTGCAAAAGTGGTTTCCTGCACCAACACAAGTGCGAAAAGTGGTTTTTCAACACTAACACAAGTGCGAAAAGTGGTTTTTCAACACTAACGCAAGTGCGAAAAGTGGTTTTTCAACACTCACACAAGTGCGAAAAGTGGTTTTTCCACACTAATACAAGTGCAAAAGTGGTTTCCTGCACCAACACAAGTGCGAAAAGTGGTTTTTCAACACTAACACAAGTGCAAAAATTGGTTTTTCAACACGAACACAAGTGCGAAAAGTGGTTTTTCCACACTAATACAAGTGCAAAAGTGGTTTCCTGCACCAACACAAGTGCGAAAAGTGGTTTTTCAACACTAACACAAGTGCGAAAAGTGGTTTTTCAACACTAACACATGTGCGAGAAGTGGTTTTACAACACTAACACAAGTGCGAAAAGTGGTTTTTCAACACTATCACAAGTGCAAAAAGTGTTTTTTCCACACTAATACAAGTGCAAAAGTGGTTTCCTGCACCAACACAAGTGCGAAAAGTGGTTTTTCAACACTAACACAAGTGTGAAAAGTGGTTTTTAAACACTAACACAAGTGCGAAAACTGGTTTTTCCACACTAATACGAGTGCAAAAGTGGTTTCCTGCACCAACACAAGTGCGAAAAGTGGTTTTTCAACACTAACACAAGTGTGAAAAGTGGTTTTTCAACACTATCACAAGTGCAAAAAGTGTTTTTTCCACACTAATACAAGTGCAAAAGTGGTTTCCTGCACCAACACAAGTGCGAAAAGTGGTTTTTCAACACTAACACAAGTGCGAAAAGTGGTTTTTCAACACTAACACAAGTGCAAAAAGTGGTTTTTCAACACTAACGCAAGTGCGAAAAGTGGTTTTTCAACACTCACACAAGTGCGAAAAGTGGTTTTTCCACACTAATACAAGTGCAAAAGTGGTTTCCTGCACCAACACAAGTGCGAAAAGTGGTTTTTCAACACTAACACAAGTGCAAAAATTGGTTTTTCAACACGAACAGAAGTGCGAAAAGTGGTTTTTCCACACTAATACAAGTGCAAAAGTGGTTTCCTGCACCAACACAAGTGCGAAAAGTGGTTTTTCAACACTAACACAAGTGCGAAAAGTGGTTTTTCAACACTAACACAAGTGTGAAAAGTGGTTTTTCAACACTAACACAAGTGCGAAAAGTGGTTTTTCCACATTAATACAAGTGCAAAAGTGGTTTCCTGCACCAACACAAGTGTGAAAAGTGGTTTTTCAACACTAACACAAGTGCGAAAAGTGGTTTTTCAACACTATCACAAGTGCAAAAAGTGTTTTTTCCACACTAATAGAAGTGCAAAAGTGGTTTCCTGCACCAACACAAGTGCGCAAAGTGGTTTTTCAACACTAACACAAGTGCGAAAAGTGGTTTTTCAACACTAACACAAGTGCGAAAAGTGGTTTTTCAACACTAACACAAGTGCGAAAAGTGGTTTTTCCACACTAATTGAAGTGCAAAAGTGGTTTCCTGCACCAACACAAGTGCGAAAAGTGGTTTTTCAACACTAACACAAGTGCGAAAAGTGGTTTTTCAACACTAACACAAGTGCGAAAAGTGGTTTTTCAACACTAACACAAGTGCGAAAAGTGGTTTTTCCACACTAATACAAGTGCAAAAGTGGTTTCCTGCACCAACACAAGTGCGAGGAGTGGTTTTTCAACACTAACACAAGAGCAAAAAGTGGTTTTTCAACACTATCACAAGTGCAAAAAGTGTTTTTTCCACACTAATACAAGTGCAAAAGTGGTTTCCTGCACCAACACAAGTGCGAAAAGTGGTTTTTCAACACTAACACAAGTGCGAAAAGTGGTTTTTCAACACTAACACAAGTGCGAAAACTGGTTTTTTCCACACTAATACAAGTGCAAAAGTGGTTTCCTGCACCAACACAAGTGCGAAAAGTGGTTTTTCAACACTAACACAAGTGCGAAAAGTGGTTTTTCAACACTATCACAAGTGCAAAAAGTGTTTTTTCCACACTAATACAAGTGCAAAAGTGGTTTCCTGCACCAACACAAGTGCGAAAAGTGGTTTTTCAACACTAACACAAGTACGAAAAGTGGTTTTTCAACACTAACACAAGTGCGAAAAGTGGTTTTTCAACACTAACACAAGTGCGAAAAGTGGTTTTTCCACACTAATACAAGTGCAAAAGTGGTTTCCTGCACCAACACAAGTGCGAAAAGTGGTTTTTCAACACTAACACAAGTGCGAAAAGTGGTTTTTCAACACTAACACAAGTGCGAAAAGTGGTTTTTCCACACTAATACAAGTGCAAAAGTGGTTTCCTGCACCAACACAAGTGCGAAAAGTGGTTTTTCAACACTAACACAAGTGCGAAAAGTGGTTTTTCAACACTAACACAAGTGCGAAAAGTGGTTTTTCAACACTAACACAAGTGCGAAAAGTGGTTTTTCAACACTAACACAAGTGCGAAAAGTGGTTTTTCCACACTAATACAAGTGCAAAAGTGGTTTCCTGCACCAACACAAGTGCGAAAAGTGGTTTTTCAGCACTAACACAAGTGCGAAAAGTGGTTTTTCAACACTAACACAAGTGCGAAAAGTGGTTTTTCCAAACTAATACAAGTGCAAAAGTGGTTTCCTGCACCAACACAAGTGCGAAAAGTGGTTTTTCAACACTAACACAAGTGTGAAAAGTGGTTTTTAAACACTAACACAAGTGCGAAAACTGGTTTTTCCACACTAATACGAGTGCAAAAGTGGTTTCCTGCACCAACACAAGTGCGAAAAGTGGTTTTTCAACACTAACACAAGTGCGAAAAGTGGTTTTTCAACACTATCACAAGTGCAAAAAGTGTTTTTTCCACACTAATACAAGTGCAAAAGTGGTTTCCTGCACCAACACAAGTGCGAAAAGTGGTTTTTCAACACTAACACAAGTGCGAAAAGTGGTTTTTCAACACTAACACAAGTGCAAAAAGTGGGTTTTCAACACTAACACAAGTGCGAAAAGTGGTTTTTCCACACTAATACAAGTGCAAAATAGTCCGGCAGATATGTGAAGAATTGTGGTAGAATTGTGCCTTTGATGATACAAGCATGAAACTTGGCACACAGTTAGGGCATACCCTTACAGTGAAATTTGGATGTAGGGGCATTCCAGATTTCTCCTTGGCCCAAAATGGCGGCTAAGAAGGACATATTTACCTATTATTTCAGACTTGTCATTTGTGCTGCTATTGAAACACAATGTAATGAGCATATTATAAATTGTCATGTACATGCTATGCAATACCTTCATACTGGGTTCAAAATTGGAATCTACGGTGGCCTATAAGGGGCAGAACAAATGGTTTACCATTGCAATAGACAGGACTGGTCTAGCGGTTTAATTATTTAACTTTGCATGACTATCTGATTTCTCCTGGGTGTAATTTTGGTTCAATACCTTTATATGAACAACTTTGATGTAGCTTTATGAACTTTCCTATCATAGACTAGGTGACTATAAGGAACAATGCAAGGCTAGTGAAAAGTTACGAAAGCGAATTACTATATTTATGATAATAATGTATGTATTTCTTTTTCAGATGATAACTCGACTGCACTGCACCTTCGCTCATTGACTGTAGTAGCTACCTAGATTTGGTTCCCAATTTGTATATTGATTGGATGGTGGTGGTGGATAATGCTTAATTGACAATGGCCAACAAAAATTTCAAGCTATTAGACCCCCAAAGCCCTAGTACATCTGGAACAAACATGCCTTATCTGACAGATTGGGAGAAGTGTGTGTTATGTCAGGAGGTCACCGATGAGGCCCTTGCCTGTCCAGCTGATTCCAAGCGAACCACAGGGTCCGGATACCAAACTCTTGCAGATTATCTCCTCACCTTCAGCCAGATGGGCTGCCTGCCAAAATCTCTAGAACTGTCCCGCCTGGACGATGGTGAAGGTATCCAGTCAACCTTCCAGAGCCACAAGGCTAAGTGGCATGATTCATGCAGACTGAAATACAACAAAACTGAACTGCATCGGGCACAAAAAAGAGAAACGTCTAGTGAAGAAACCGCAAGTGTCTCAAGAAAGTACACCCGTCACAGAGTACATGTAGACCACACACAGCCACAGCCTGAAAAGTGTTTCTTTTGTGACAAACCAGCGGGTACTAATTCTCTGCGAAAAGCTTCCACCTTCGACCTCGATAAACATGTCAGGACAGCTGCCCTGAAACTAGGAGATCAGGCACTTCTTGCTAAACTGAGTGCAGGTGACCTTATAGCACAAGATGCACAGTACCACGTGAAGTGTCTGGTGTCACTTTATAACAAAGCAAGGGCCACAAGCACAACACTGAATGAACAAGATGATATCAATCACGGTATAGCACTTGGAGAGCTAGTGTCCTACATCGATGATGCCCGCACAGATGCTCTTGTGACACCAGTGTTCAAGCTGGTAGACCTAGCAAGACTATACACCACCAGGCTGGAACAGCTTGGAACAGTCTTGACCAGGCGTGTCCACTCCACCAAACTCAAAGATCGAATCATGACATATTTTCCAGACCTAGAGGAGCACATGTCCGGTCGAGATATTCTGCTTGCTTTCAACCAGGATGTTGGCTCAGCCCTTCAGAAGGCATGTGATCACGACACTGACAGTGATGGAGTTTGTCTTGCTAGAGCCGCAAATATAGTTCGTAGAGACATGTTGAAAATGAACTCAACATTTAGTGGTTCATTTGAAGCCCACTGCCAAGAACATTCGGTACCTAATTCGCTTGTATCACTAGTTTCTATGATCTTGAATGGTCCTAACATCCAAGAGCAGTCAAGCCACTCGTCGGTATCAACACCTACTCTCACAATCTCACAACTCCTTATGTTCAACAGTTACTCACGCCGCAGAGAGAGTAGCAGTACTACCACGTCCACGAGGCACAGTCACAATCGGGAGACTCCCCTGCCTGTGTACCTGGGCACCCTTATCCACACAAAGACTCGAAAAAGAGACCTGGTTGATATTATGTTCAACCTGGGTCTCTCGATCTCCTATGACAGGGTGCTTAGCATCTCCACGGAATTGGGGAACAGAATCTGCCGTTTCTTCCAAAATGAGGGTACAGTTTGCCCCCCTGAGCTAAAAAGTGACCTCTTCACAACTGGGGCAGTGGATAACATTGATCATAACCCCAGTTCAACAAGTGCCCACGACTCCTTCCATGGCACTGGCATTTCACTTTCCAGCACCCAAATAGCGATAGCCATGGAGTTCAACGGGTAAACCCAGATGACACATCAACAACAGATGCACACCTGCCACAGTCATACACCATCGTACCTCCTGTTGTTCTGGGTAAATGTGACCCACCTGTACCCAAGCTAGCGGGTCCCAACAAAAGCAACTGCCAACTCATCCCTGAAGCAATGCAGATTGAGTACAGGTAACTGATTATTGTGTTTGAACTGTGGACAGTTATATGTGTACCTAAATAACCAATACTTGTTAACTTGTGTGGACTTGTTTGTTCTTAATTGTGTTCATTATCTTGCATTTTGACAGGTGGCTGGAGCAGATGGAGAAGACAGTGCTATCTGACACACCACTTAAGGGAGACGAGACAGTATCATGGGCTGGATACCATGCCAGCAAGCAGTCTATTCCAGAAGAACCAGAGTGTAGTGTGGCCTTAACTTCATTGCTGCCTCTCTTCTATGACCAGGCAAAATCTGTGGCAATGATTCGTCACTCCATGGATGTCATCAAGAAAGCAATCGATATTCTGAATCCAGGTCAGATCCCTGTAATCACACCTGATCAGCCACTGTACACACTTGCCAAACAGATCCTATGGAGATGGCCAGAAACACACGGAGAAGATCACTTCGTCATGGTCTTTGGTGGACTCCATATTGAGATGGCAGCATGGAAAACCCTCGGTGACCTTCTGGATAGCAGTGGGTGGACAGGCGTTCTGATGCTTGCAGGGGTTGCTACAAGTGGTACTGCTGATTCCTTCCCGAAAGTGACCCATGTGACACGCACACGACGAGCACACCAAGTCACAGCCAGTACTCTCTATCTTCTCCTGAAGGAAGCCTACAGCCAGTACACCAGTGGACTAGATGAGGGACAGGTTACGATACCACTAGATGACTGGTGCGGTGAACAAGCCAATGCAAGTCCACAGTTTCAGTTCTGGTTCCTAATTATGCAGCTAGAACTGGCAGTCCTGATCTATGTGAGATCCGTCCGTGAAGGAAACTTCCAACTGTACACTGATGCTCTGACCAAGCTTGTACCATGGTTCTTCGCCTTGGGACATACAAACTATGCCAGGTGGATCCCAGTTCACTTGCGCGACATGGTGACACTTGCAACAAAGCATCCAACTGTATACGCACAGTTTCTGGCAGGAAACTTCACCATGAAGAAGACTACACGTGCATTCTCTGCCATAGCCTTAGACCAGGCACACGAGCAAAATAATGCATTGGTGAAAGGTGATGGAGGGGCTGTAGGTCTTACGGAGAATGCTGCAGCTTTGCGCCGATGGATGGTGTCTGGTCCAGAGATGGCCAAACTGATGTATAAGTTCGAGGCCACAACAGAAAAAAGAATTAGGAAAACTGAACTAAAACACCATGAACAGACAAAGCACATGCAGGTAGCCTTTGCTCGAGATGTGAGAGCACTCACCCGTGTCATAGGAGAGATGGGGAACCCATTCTGTGACGACAGCAAAGATCTCTTGGTGCTAGACAGCAGAGACCTGGCAGACCCAGCAGTCATCAACACCCTTTACCAGATCGAGAAGCTGGGAAAAGAACAGTATGACACATATGTGAACGAGAGGCTTGTACATCAGACAAAACCTATCACTGACCCAATAAAAAGAAACAATCTCCCTCTCTTCAGCCGACCCCCAGTCAGAGAGAAGTCAAGAACAGAGTTGAAGGTGGTATCTCTGAAGAATGACTGCGTTCTGTTCTCCAGGCTGTTTATTGCATCCCAGACACGGAATGGAGATCTTGATGAATTCTTTGCACATGAAAACCAAGCTTGTCCCCCTGCATTGTCACAAATGGGCAAAATCCGGCTTGGAACCAAGTCTGATCTGGTTGGGTGCTTAGAAGATCTGATCACCTCACGGGAAAATGATGATGTAAGCCCCCCTGTTGAAGTCATGATCCTGGATGGAGCAGCCATCGTGAACATGCTGGCACCTCGTAATGCGAAGACCTTCTCTGAGTATGCATCACTAGTATTCTTGCCATACATCACATCTCAGATACAAAATAAGAGCAGGGTTGATATTATCTGGGATGAATATTTCCCAGACAGTTTGAAAGCCGACACCAGGAAGACGAGGGGTAAAGGCACCAGGAGACGAGTTGAGCCATCTAGTTCCATCCCTCGAAACTGGCAGGCCTTCCTTCGCATAGACGAGAACAAGGTGGAGTTGTTTGACTTTCTAGCAACGAGGATAGCAAACATTGAGACTGACAAGCAAATCGTCACCACAAACCACAAAGAAGTTTTTTGTACACAGCCACGAGATGTTACTGGTCTTTCCCCATGTAGTCACGAGGAGGCAGATACAAGGATACTACTCCATGTCCAAGATGCAGTCAGACAGGGCTATACCAAGGTGTCAATCCGCACAGTGGACACAGATGTTTTGATCCTTGCAGTGGCAGCAACTGGATATCTTGACATCGATGAACTCTGGGTTGCTTTTGGCACAGGGAAGAATTTCAGGCACTTGGCAGCTCACGAGATGGCTGTGGCACTGGGACCAAACAAGTGCCGAGGGTTGCCATTCTTCCACGCCTTCACTGGGTGTGACACCGTGTCCTGCTTCGGCGGAAGGGGGAAGAAAACAGCATGGGAAACATGGAAAGCCTATGATGAGGTCACCTCAGCTTTCTGCGCACTGGCTGCCACACCAACCATTTCAACTGCAAATGACAACATGGATCCACTGGAGCGTTTTGTTGTTCTGCTCTACGATCGAACAAGCAGCCAGGAACATGTTAACGATGCCCGCAAGCATCTCTTCACCCAGACTGGTAGATCAATAGAGGCTATCCCACCAACGCAAGAAGCCCTCAGACAACACATCAAGAGAGCTGCCTACCAAGCCGGCTTTTGTTGGGGCCAGATGATGATTTGCGCACCTGAGCTCCCATCGCCAAGTGAATGGGGTTGGAAACAGAGTAATAACGGCTGGGGGATATATTGGACAACCCTCACAGAGGCAACTGAGGCATGCCGACAATTGATTAGATGTGGATGCAAGAAGGGTTGCAGGAAACAGTGCAAGTGTGTTAAGGCCGCACTCCAGTGCTCAGCTCTGTGTCACTGTGCAGGGGAGTGCACACGATAGTATACAGGAGGAATAACACACCTGTTACATATACACAAACATGTGGAAGACTGTTTTGTAGACTGTTTTATAGTGAAAGTCACTTCCACAGCGTTAATGTGGCATTTTCACTTCATTTCCATTGTGTTTCTGGAGTTTGCTCAAAATAGCTCAAAAAGTAATTATTTTTGTAAAGAATAAGGACCAAATAAATGTTATGTGAGTTTGTTGACATTTAATTATGATCTTACAACCTGTTTACGTGAAAAAAACATCATAGGTGTGCTTGAGCAATAAGTAAATCTAGTTTTATAGACATCGGTACTGTGTATCTTATTATCCGTAAACGGCCATTTTTAAAATGGCCGCCATTTTGTCCCTAGGAAAAGATTTGAATGCCCCTATATCCAAAAATCTTCCTAGTAGTATGCTCTATCAGTGTTCAAAATTTCATGCTTGTATCACCAAAAGCACAATTTTTTCACATATCTGCTGGGCTAAAAGTGGTTTCCTGCACCAACACAAGTGCGAAAAGTGGTTTTTCAACACTAACACAAGTGCGAAAAGTGGTTTTTCAACACTAACGCAAGTGCGAAAAGTGTTTTTTCAACACTCACACAAATGCGAAAAGTGGTTTTTCCACACTAATACAAGTGCAAAAGTGGTTTCCTGCACCAACACAAGTGTGAAAAGTGGTTTTTCAACACTAACACAAGTGCAAAAATTGGTTTTTCAACACGAACACAAGTGCGAAAAGTGGTTTTTCCACACTAATACAAGTGCAAAAGTGGTTTCCTGCACCAACACAAGTGCGAAAAGTGGTTTTTCAACACTAACACAAGTGCGAAAAGTGGTTTTTCAACACTAACACATGTGCGAGAAGTGGTTTTACAATACTAACACAAGTGCGAAGTGGTTTTTCAACACTATCACAAGTGCAAAAAGTGTTTTTTTCACACTAATACAAGTGCAAAAGTGGTTTCCTGCACAAACACAAGTGCGAAAAGTGGTTTTTCAACACTAACACAAGTGTGAAAAGTGGTTTTTAAACACTAACACAAGTGCGAAAACTGGTTTTTCCACACTAATACAAGTGCAAAAGTGGTTTCCTGCACCAACACAAGTGCGAAAAGTGGTTTTTCAACACTAACACAAGTGCGAAAAGTGTTTTTTCAACACTAACACAAGTGCAAAAAGTGGTTTTTCAACACTAACACAAGTGTGAAAAGTGGTTTTTCCACACTAATACAAGTGCAAAAGTGGTTTCCTGCACCAACACAAGTGCGAAAAGTGGTTTTTCAACACTAACACAAGTGCGAAAAGTGGTTTTTCAACACTAACGCAAGTGCGAAAAGTGGTTTTTCAACACTCACACAAGTGCGAAAAGTGGTTTTTCCACACTAATACAAGTGCAAAAGTGGTTTCCTGCGCCAACACAAGTGCGAAAAGTGGTTTTTCAACACTAACACAAGTGCAAAAATTGGTTTTTCAACACGAACACAAGTGCGAAAAGTGGTTTTTCCACACTAATACAAGTGCAAAAGTGGTTTCCTGCACCAACACAAGTGCGAAAAGTGGTTTTTCAACACTAACACAAGTGCGAAAAGTGGTTTTTCAACACTAACACAAGTGTGAAAAGTGGTTTTTCAACACTAACACAAGTGCGAAAAGTGGTTTTTCCACACTAATACAAGTGCAAAAGTGGTTTCCTGCACCAACACAAGTGTGAAAAGTGGTTTTTCAACACTAACACAAGTGCGAAAAGTGGTTTTTCAACACTAACACAAGTGCAAAAAGTGGTTTTTCAACACTAACACAAGTGCGAAAAGTGGTTTTTCCACACTAATACAAGTGCAAAAGTGGTTTCCTGCACCAACACAAGTGCGAAAAGTGGTTTTTCAACACTAACACAAGTGCGAAAAGTGGTTTTTCAACACTAACGCAAGTGCGAAAAGTGGTTTTTCAACACTCACACAAGTGCGAAAAGTGGTTTTTCCACACTAATACAAGTGCAAAAGTGGTTTCCTGCACCAACACAAGTGCGAAAAGTGGTTTTTCAACACTAACACAAGTGCAAAAATTGGTTTTTCAACACGAACACAAGTGCGAAAAGTGGTTTTTCCACACTAATACAAGTGCAAAAGTGGTTTCCTGCACCAACACAAGTGCGAAAAGTGGTTTTTCAACACTAACACAAGTGCGAAAAGTGGTTTTTCAACACTAACACATGTGCGAGAAGTGGTTTTACAACACTAACACAAGTGCGAAAAGTGGTTTTTCAACACTATCACAAGTGCAAAAAGTGTTTTTTCCACACTAATACAAGTGCAAAAGTGGTTTCCTGCACCAACACAAGTGCGAAAAGTGGTTTTTCAACACTAACACAAGTGTGAAAAGTGGTTTTTAAACACTAACACAAGTGCGAAAACTGGTTTTTCCACACTAATACGAGTGCAAAAGTGGTTTCCTGCACCAACACAAGTGCGAAAAGTGGTTTTTCAACACTAACACAAGTGCGAAAAGTGGTTTTTCAACACTATCACAAGTGCAAAAAGTGTTTTTTCCACACTAATACAAGTGCAAAAGTGGTTTCCTGCACCAACACAAGTGCGAAAAGTGGTTTTTCAACACTAACACAAGTGCGAAAAGTGGTTTTTCAACACTAACACATGTGCAAAAAGTGGTTTTTCAACACTAACGCAAGTGCGAAAAGTGGTTTTTCAACACTCACACAAGTGCGAAAAGTGGTTTTTCCACACTAATACAAGTGCAAAAGTGGTTTCCTGCACCAACACAAGTGCGAAAAGTGGTTTTTCAACACTAACACAAGTGCAAAAATTGGTTTTTCAACACGAACAGAAGTGCGAAAAGTGGTTTTTCCACACTAATACAAGTGCAAAAGTGGTTTCCTGCACCAACACAAGTGCGAAAAGTGGTTTTTCAACACTAACACAAGTGCGAAAAGTGGTTTTTCAACACTAACACAAGTGTGAAAAGTGGTTTTTCAACACTAACACAAGTGCGAAAAGTGGTTTTTCCACACTAATACAAGTGCAAAAGTGGTTTCCTGCACCAACACAAGTGTGAAAAGTGGTTTTTCAACACTAACACAAGTGCGAAAAGTGGTTTTTCAACACTATCACAAGTGCAAAAAGTGTTTTTTCCACACTAATAGAAGTGCAAAAGTGGTTTCCTGCACCAACACAAGTGCGCAAAGTGGTTTTTCAACACTAACACAAGTGCGAAAAGTGGTTTTTCAACACTAACACAAGTGCGAAAAGTGGTTTTTCAACACTAACACAAGTGCGAAAAGTGGTTTTTCCACACTAATGCAAGTGCAAAAGTGGTTTCCTGCACCAACACAAGTGCGAAAAGTGGTTTTTCAACACTAACACAAGTGCGAAAAGTGGTTTTTCAACACTAACACAAGTGCGAAAAGTGGTTTTTCAACACTAACACAAGTGCGAAAAGTGGTTTTTCCACACTAATACAAGTGCAAAAGTGGTTTCCTGCACCAACACAAGTGCGAAAAGTGGTTTTTCAACACTAACACAAGTGCGAAAAGTGGTTTTTCCACACTAATACAAGTGCAAAAGTGGTTTCCTGCACCAACACAAGTGCGAAAAGTGGTTTTTCAACACTAACACAAGTGCAAAAAGTGGTTTTTCAACACTAACACAAGTGCGAAAAGTGGTTTTTCCACACTAATACAAGTGCAAAAGTGGTTTCCTGCACCAACACAAGTGCGAAAAGTGGTTTTTCAACACTAACACAAGTGCGAAAAGTGGTTTTTCAACACTAACACAAGTGCGAAAAGTGGTTTTTCAACAC
This sequence comes from Myxine glutinosa, assembly GCF_964187855.1. Classification (NCBI taxonomy): domain Eukaryota; kingdom Metazoa; phylum Chordata; class Myxini; order Myxiniformes; family Myxinidae; genus Myxine; species Myxine glutinosa. The sequence goes on along the minus strand of NW_027616668.1, from coordinate 154,988 downwards.
TAACACAAGTGCGAAAAGTGGTTTTTCCACACTAATACAAGTGCAAAAGTGGTTTCCTGCACCAACACAAGTGCGAAAAGTGGTTTTTCAACACTAACACAAGTGCGAAAAGTGGTTTTTCAACACTATCACAAGTGCAAAAAGTGTTTTTTCCACACTAATACAAGTGCAAAAGTGGTTTCCTGCACCAACACAAGTGCGAAAAGTGGTTTTTCAACACTAACACAAGTGCGAAAAGTGGTTTTTCAACACTAACACAAGTGCGAAAAGTGGTTTTCCCACACTATCACAAGTGTAAAAAGTGTTTTTTCCACACTAATACAAGTGCAAAAGTGGTTTCCTGCACCAACACAAGTGCGAAAAGTGGTTTTTCAACACTAACACAAGTGCGAAAAGTGGTTTTTCAACACTAACACAAGTGCGAAAAGTGTTTTTTCCACACTAATACAAGTGCAAAAGTGGTTTCCTGCACCAACACAAGTGCGAAAAGTGGTTTTTCAACACTAACACAAGTGCAAAAAGTGGTTTTTCAACACTAACACAAGTGCGAAAAGTGGTTTTTCAACACCAACACAAATGCGAAAAGTGGTTTTTCCACACTAATACAAGTGCAAAAGTGGTTTCCTGCACCAACACAAGTGCGAAAAGTGGTTTTTCAACACTAACACAAGTGCGAAAAGTGGTTTTTCAACACTATCACAAGTGCAAAAAGTGTTTTTTCCACACTAATACAAGTGCAAAAGTGGTTTCCTGCACCAACACAAGTGCGAAAAGTGGTTTTTCAACACTAACACAAGTGCGAAAAGTGGTTTTCAACACTAACACAAGTGCGAAAAGTGGTTTTTCCACACTAATACAAGTGCAAAAGTGGTTTCCTGCACCAACACAAGTGCGAAAGGTGGTTTCTCAACACTACACAAGTGCGAAAAGTGGTTTTTCAACACTATCACAAGTGCAAAAAGTGTTTTTTTCCACACTAATACAAGTGCAAAAGTTGTTTCCTGCACCAACACAAGTGCGGAAAGTGGTTTTTCAACACTAACACAAGTGCGAAAAGTGGTATTTTAACACTAACACAAGTGCGAAAAGTGGTTTTTCAACACTAACACAAGTGCGAAAAGTGGTTTTTCCACACTAACACAAGTGCAAAAGTGGTTTCCTGTACCAACACAAGTGCGAAAAGTGGTTTTTCAACACTAACACAAGTGCGAAAAGTGGTTTTTCAACACTACCACAAGTGCGAAAAGTGGTTTTTCAACACTATCACAAGTGCAAAAAGTGTTTTTTCCACACTAATACAAGTGCAAAAGTGGTTTCCTGCACCAACACAAGTGCGGAAAGTGGTTTTTCAACACTAACACAAGTGCGAAAAGTGGTATTTCAACACTAACACAAGTGCGAAAAGTGTTTTTTCAACACTAACACAAGTGCAAAAGTGGTTTTTCCACACTAATACAAGTGCAAAAGTGGTTTGCTGCACCAACACAAGTGCGAAAAGTGGTTTTTCAACACTAACACAAGTGCGAAAAGTGGTTTTTCAACACTATCACAAGTGCAAAAAGTGTTTTTTCCACACTAATACAAGGGCAAAAGTGGTTTCCTGCACCAACACAAGTGCGAAAAGTGGTTTTTCAACACTAACACAAGTGCGAAAAGTTGTTTTTCAACACTATCACAAGTGCAAAAGTGGTTTCCTGCACCAACACAAGTGCGAAAAGTGGTTTTTCAACACTAACACAAGTGCGAAAAGTGGTTTTTCAACACTATCACAAGTGCAAAAAGTGTTTTTTCCACACTAATACAAGTGCAAAAGTGGTTTCCTGCACCAACACAAGTGCGAAAAGTGGTTTTTCAACACTAACACAGGTGCGAAAAGTGGTTTTTCAACACTAACACAAGTGCAAAAAGTGGTTTTTCAACACTAATACAAGTGCAAAAGTGGTTTCCTGCACCAACACAAGTGCGAAAAGTGGTTTTTCAACACTAACACAAGTGCGAAAAGTGGTTTTTCAACACTAACACAAGTGCGAAAAGTGGTTTTTCCACACTAATACAAGTGCAAAAGTGGTTTCCTGCACCAACACAAGTGCGAAAAGTGGTTTTTCAACACTAACACAAGTGCGAAAAGTGGTTTTTCAACACTATCACAAGTGCAAAAAGTGTTTTTTCCACACTAATACAAGTGCAAAAGTGGTTTCCTGCACCAACACAAGTGCGAAAAGTGGTTTTTCAACACTAACACAAGTGCAAAAAGTGGTTTTTCAACACTAACACAAGTGCGAAAAGTGGTTTTTCAACACCAACACAAATGCGAAAAGTGGTTTTTCCACACTAATACAAGTGCAAAAGTGGTTTCCTGCACCAACACAAGTGCGAAAAGTGGTTTTTCAACACTAACACAAGTGCGAAAAGTGGTTTTTCAACACTATCACAAGTGCAAAAAGTGTTTTTTCCACACTAATACAAGTGCAAAAGTGGTTTCCTGCACCAACACAAGTGCGAAAAGTGGTTTTTCAACACTAACACAAGTGCGAAAAGTGGTTTTCAACACTAACACAAGTGCGAAAAGTGGTTTTTCCATACTAATACAAGTGCAAAAGTGGTTTCCTGCACCAACACAAGTGCGAAAGGTGGTTTCTCAACACTACACAAGTGCGAAAAGTGGTTTTTCAACACTATCACAAGTGCAAAAAGTGTTTTTTTCCACACTAATACAAGTGCAAAAGTTGTTTCCTGCACCAACACAAGTGCGGAAAGTGGTTTTTCAACACTAACACAAGTGCGAAAAGTGGTATTTTAACACTAACACAAGTGCGAAAAGTGGTTTTTCAACACTAACACAAGTGCGAAAAGTGGTTTTTCCACACTAACACAAGTGCAAAAGTGGTTTCCTGTACCAACACAAGTGCGAAAAGTGGTTTTTCAACACTAACACAAGTGCGAAAAGTGGTTTTTCAACACTACCACAAGTGCGAAAAGTGGTTTTTCAACACTATCACAAGTGCAAAAAGGGTTTTTTCCACACTAATACAAGTGCAAAAGTGGTTTCCTGCACCAACACAAGTGCGGAAAGTGGTTTTTCAACACTAACACAAGTGCGAAAAGTGGTATTTCAACACTAACACAAGTGCGAAAAGTGTTTTTTCAACACTAACACAAGTGCAAAAGTGGTTTTTCCACACTAATACAAGTGCAAAAGTGGTTTGCTGCACCAACACAAGTGCGAAAAGTGGTTTTTCAACACTAACACAAGTGCGAAAAGTGGTTTTTCAACACTATCACAAGTGCAAAAAGTGTTTTTTCCACACTAATACAAGGGCAAAAGTGGTTTCCTGCACCAACACAAGTGCGAAAAGTGGTTTTTCAACACTAACACAAGTGCGAAAAGTGGTTTTTCAACACTATCACAAGTGCAAAAGTGGTTTCCTGCACCAACACAAGTGCGAAAAGTGGTTTTTCAACACTAACACAAGTGCGAAAAGTGGTTTTTCAACACTATCACAAGTGCAAAAAGTGTTTTTTCCACACTAATACAAGTGCAAAAGTGGTTTCCTGCACCAACACAAGTGCGAAAAGTGGTTTTTCAACACTAACACAGGTGCGAAAAGTGGTTTTTCAACACTAACACAAGTGCAAAAAGTGGTTTTTCAACACTAATACAAGTGCAAAAGTGGTTTCCTGCACCAACACAAGTGCGAAAGGTGGTTTTTCAACACTAACACAAGTGCGAAAAGTGGTTTTTCAACACTATCACAAGTGCAAAAAATGTTTTTTCCTCACTAATACAAGTGCAAAAGTGGTTTCCTGGACCAACACAAGTGCGAAAAGTGGTTTTTCAACACTAACACAAGTGCGAAAAGTGGTTTTTCAACACTAACACAAGTGTGAAAAGTGGTTTTTCAACACTATCACCAGTGCAAAAAGTGTTTTTTCCACACTAATACAAGTGCAAAAGTGGTTTACTGCACCAACACAAGTGCGGAAAGTGGTTTTTAAACACTAACACAAGTGTGAAAAGTGGTATTTCAACACTAACACAAGTGCGAAAAGTGGTTTTTCAACACTAACACAAGTGCGAAAAGTGGATTTTCCACACTAATACAAGTGCAAAAGTGGTTTGCTGCACCAACACAAGGGCGAAAAGTGGTTTTTCAACACTAACACAAGTGCGAAAAGTGGTTTTTCAACACTATCACAAGTGCAAAAAGTGTTTTTTCCACACTAATACAAGGGCAAAAGTGGTTTCCTGCACCAACACAAGTGCGAAAAGTGGTTTTTCAACACTAACACAAGTGCGAAAAGTGGTTTTTCAACACTAACACAAGTGCGAAAAGTGGTTTTTCAACACTAACACAAGTGCGAAATGTGGTTTTTCCACACTATTACAAGTGCAAAAGTGGTTTCCTGCACCAACACAAGTGCAAAAAGTGGTTTTTCAACACCAACACAAGTGCGAAAAGTGGTTTTTCAACACTATCACATGTGCAAAAAGTGTTTTTTCCACACTAATACAAGTGCAAAAGTGGTTTCCTGCACCAACACAAGTGCGAAAAGTGGTTTTTCAACACTAACACAAGTGCGAAAAGTGGTTTTTCAACACTATCACAAGTGCAAAAAGTGTTTTTTCCACACTAATACAAGTGCAAAAGTGGTTTCCTGCACCAACACAAGTGCGAAAAGTGGTTTTTCAACACTAACACTGGTGCGAAAAGTGGTTTTTCAACACTAACACAAGTGCAAAAAGTGGTTTTTCAACACTATCACAAGTGCAAAAAGTGTTTTTTCCACACTAATACAAGTGCAAAAGTGGTTTCCTGCACCAACACAGGTGCGAAAAGTGGTTTTTCAACACTAACACAATGGCGAAAAGTGGTATTTCAACACTAACACAAGTGCGAAAAGTGGTTTTTCAACACTAACACAAGTGCGAAAAGTGGTTTTTCCACACTAATACAAGTGCAAAAGTGGTTTCCTGCACCAACACAAGTGCGAAAAGTGGTTTTTCAACACTAACACAAGTGCGAAAAGTGGTTTTTCAACACTATCACAAGTGCAAAAAGTGTTTTTCCACACTAATACAAGTGCAAAAGTGGTTTCCTGTACCAAAACAAGTGTGAAAAGTGGTTTTTCAACACTAACACAAGTGCGGAAAGTGGTTTTTTAACACTATCACAAGTGCAAAAAGTGTTTTTTCCACACTAATACAAGTGCAAAAGTGGTTTCCTGCACCAACACAAGTGCGGAAAGTGGTTTTTCAACACTAACACAAGTGCGAAAAGTGGTATTTTAACACTAACACAAGTGCGAAAAGTGGTTTTTCAACACTAACACAAGTGCAAAAGTGGTTTCCTGTACCAACACAAGTGCGAAAAGTGGTTTTTCAACACTAACACAAGTGCGAAAAGTGGTTTTTCAACACTACCACAAGTGCGAAAAGTGGTTTTTCAACACTATCACAAGTGCAAAAAGTGTTTTTTCCACACTAATACAAGTGCAAAAGTGGTTTCCTGCACCAACACAAGTGCGGCAAGTGGTTTTTCAACACTAACACAAGTGCGAAAGTGGTTTTTCCACACTAATACAAGTGCAAAAGTGGTTTGCTGCACCAACACAAGTGCGAAAAGTGGTTTTTCAACACTAACACAAGTGCGAAAAGTGGTTTTTCAACACTATCACAAGTGCAAAAAGTGTTTTTTCCACACTAATACAAGGGCAAAAGTGGTTTCCTGCACCAACACAAGTGCGAAAAGTGGTTTTTCAACACTAACACAAGTGCGAAAAGTTGTTTTTCAACACTATCACAAGTGCAAAAGTGGTTTCCTGCACCAACACAAGTGCGAAAAGTGGTTTTTCAACACTAACACAAGTGCGAAAAGTGGTTTTTCAACACTATCACAAGTGCAAAAAGTGTTTTTTCCACACTAATACAAGTGCAAAAGTGGTTTCCTGCACCAACACAAGTGCGAAAAGTGGTTTTTCAACACTAACACAGGTGCGAAAAGTGGTTTTTCAACACTAACACAAGTGCAAAAAGTGGTTTTTCAACACTAATACAAGTGCAAAAGTGGTTTCCTGCACCAACACAAGTGCGAAAAGTGGTTTTTCAACACTAACACAAGTGCGAAAAGTGGTTTTTCAACACTAACACAAGTGCGAAAAGTGGTTTTTCCACACTAATACAAGTGCAAAAGTGGTTTCCTGCACCAACACAAGTGCGAAAAGTGGTTTTTCAACACTAACACAAGTGCGAAAAGTGGTTTTTCAACACTATCACAAGTGCAAAAAGTGTTTTTTCCACACTAATACAAGTGCAAAAGTGGTTTCCTGCACCAACACAAGTGCGAAAAGTGGTTTTTCAACACTAACACAAGTGCAAAAAGTGGTTTTTCAACACTAACACAAGTGCGAAAAGTGGTTTTTCAACACCAACACAAATGCGAAAAGTGGTTTTTCCACACTAATACAAGTGCAAAAGTGGTTTCCTGCACCAACACAAGTGCGAAAAGTGGTTTTTCAACACTAACACAAGTGCGAAAAGTGGTTTTTCAACACTATCACAAGTGCAAAAAGTGTTTTTTCCACACTAATACAAGTGCAAAAGTGGTTTCCTGCACCAACACAAGTGCGAAAAGTGGTTTTTCAACACTAACACAAGTGCGAAAAGTGGTTTTCAACACTCACACAAGTGCGAAAAGTGGTTTTTCCACACTAATACAAGTGCAAAAGTGGTTTCCTGCACCAACACAAGTGCGAAAGGTGGTTTCTCAACACTACACAAGTGCGAAAAGTGGTTTTTCAACACTATCACAAGTGCAAAAAGTGTTTTTTTCCACACTAATACAAGTGCAAAAGTTGTTTCCTGCACCAACACAAGTGCGGAAAGTGGTTTTTCAACACTAACACAAGTGCGAAAAGTGGTATTTTAACACTAACACAAGTGCGAAAAGTGGTTTTTCAACACTAACACATGTGCGAAAAGTGGTTTTTCCACACTAACACAAGTGCAAAAGTGGTTTCCTGTACCAACACAAGTGCGAAAAGTGGTTTTTCAACACTAACACAAGTGCGAAAAGTGGTTTTTCAACACTACCACAAGTGCGAAAAGTGGTTTTTCAACACTATCACAAGTGCAAAAAGTGTTTTTTCCACACTAATACAAGTGCAAAAGTGGTTTCCTGCACCAACACAAGTGCGGAAAGTGGTTTTTCAACACTAACACACGTGCGAAAAGTGGTATTTCAACACTAACACAAGTGCGAAAAGTGTTTTTTCCACACTAATGCAAGTGCAAAAGTGGTTTCCTGCACCAACACAAGTGCGAAAAGTGGTTTTTCAACACTAACACAAGTGCGAAAAGTGGTTTTTCAACACTAACACAAGTGCGAAAAGTGGTTTTTCAACACTAACACAAGTGCGAAAAGTGGTTTTGCCACACTAATACAAGTGCAAAAGTGGTTTCCTGCACCAACACAAGTGCGAAAAGTGGTTTTTCAACACTAACACAAGTGCGAAAAGTGGTTTTTCCACACTAATACAAGTGCAAAAGTGGTTTCCTGCACCAACACAAGTGCGAAAAGTGGTTTTTCAACACTAACACAAGTGCAAAAAGTGGTTTTTCAACACTAACACAAGTGCGAAAAGTGGTTTTTCCACACTAATACAAGTGCAAAAGTGGTTTCCTGCACCAACACAAGTGCGAAAAGTGGTTTTTCAACACTAACACAAGTGCGAAAAGTGGTTTTTCAACACTAACACAAGTGCGAAAAGTGGTTTTTCAACACTAACACAAGTGCGAAAAGTGGTTTTTCCACACTAATACAAGTGCAAAAGTGGTTTCCTGCACCAACACAAGTGCGAAAAGTGGTTTTTCAACACTAACACAAGTGCGAAAAGTGGTTTTTCAACACTATCACAAGTGCAAAAAGTGTTTTTTCCACACTAATACAAGTGCAAAAGTGGTTTCCTGCACCAACACAAGTGCGAAAAGTGGTTTTTCAACACTAACACAAGTGCGAAAAGTGGTTTTTCAACACTAACACAAGTGCGAAAAGTGGTTTTCCCACACTATCACAAGTGTAAAAAGTGTTTTTTCCACACTAATACAAGTGCAAAAGTGGTTTCCTGCACCAACACAAGTGCGAAAAGTGGTTTTTCAACACTAACACAAGTGCGAAAAGTGGTTTTTCAACACTAACACAAGTGCGAAAAGTGTTTTTTCCACACTAATACAAGTGCAAAAGTGGTTTCCTGCACCAACACAAGTGCGAAAAGTGGTTTTTCAACACTAACACAAGTGCAAAAAGTGGTTTTTCAACACTAACACAAGTGCGAAAAGTGGTTTTTCAACACCAACACAAATGCGAAAAGTGGTTTTTCCACACTAATACAAGTGCAAAAGTGGTTTCCTGCACCAACACAAGTGCGAAAAGTGGTTTTTCAACACTAACACAAGTGCGAAAAGTGGTTTTTCAACACTATCACAAGTGCAAAAAGTGTTTTTTCCACACTAATACAAGTGCAAAAGTGGTTTCCTGCACCAACACAAGTGCGAAAAGTGGTTTTTCAACACTAACACAAGTGCGAAAAGTGGTTTTTCAACACTACCACAAGTGCGAAAAGTGGTTTTTCAACACTATCACAAGTGCAAAAAGTGTTTTTTCCACACTAATACAAGTGCAAAAGTGGTTTCCTGCACCAACACAAGTGCGGAAAGTGGTTTTTCAACACTAACACAAGTGCGAAAAGTGGTATTTCAACACTAACACAAGTGCGAAAAGTGTTTTTTCCACACTAATGCAAGTGCAAAAGTGGTTTCCTGCACCAACACAAGTGCGAAAAGTGGTTTTTCAACACTAACACAAGTGCGAAAAGTGGTTTTTCAACACTAACACAAGTGCGAAAAGTGGTTTTTCAACACTAACACAAGTGCGAAAAGTGGTTTTTCCACACTAATACAAGTGCAAAAGTGGTTTCCTGCACCAACACAAGTGCGAAAAGTGGTTTTTCAACACTAACACAAGTGCGAAAAGTGGTTTTTCCACACTAATACAAGTGCAAAAGTGGTTTCCTGCACCAACACAAGTGCGAAAAGTGGTTTTTCAACACTAACACAAGTGCAAAAAGTGGTTTTTCAACACTAACACAAGTGCGAAAAGTGGTTTTTCCACACTAATACAAGTGCAAAAGTGGTTTCCTGCACCAACACAAGTGCGAAAAGTGGTTTTTCAACACTAACACAAGTGCGAAAAGTGGTTTTTCAACACTAACACAAGTGCGAAAAGTGGTTTTTCAACACTAACACAAGTGCGAAAAGTGGTTTTTCCACACTAATACAAGTGCAAAAGTGGTTTCCTGCACCAACACAAGTGCGAAAAGTGGTTTTTCAACACTAACACAAGTGCGAAAAGTGGTTTTTCAACACTATCACAAGTGCAAAAAGTGTTTTTTCCACACTAATACAAGTGCAAAAGTGGTTTCCTGCACCAACACAAGTGCGAAAAGTGGTTTTTCAACACTAACACAAGTGCGAAAAGTGGTTTTTCAACACTAACACAAGTGCGAAAAGTGGTTTTCCCACACTATCACAAGTGTAAAAAGTGTTTTTTCCACACTAATACAAGTGCAAAAGTGGTTTCCTGCACCAACACAAGTGCGAAAAGTGGTTTTTCAACACTAACACAAGTGCGAAAAGTGGTTTTTCAACACTAACACAAGTGCGAAAAGTGTTTTTTCCACACTAATACAAGTGCAAAAGTGGTTTCCTGCACCAACACAAGTGCGAAAAGTGGTTTTTCAACACTAACACAAGTGCAAAAAGTGGTTTTTCAACACTAACACAAGTGCGAAAAGTGGTTTTTCAACACCAACACAAATGCGAAAAGTGGTTTTTCCACACTAATACAAGTGCAAAAGTGGTTTCCTGCACCAACACAAGTGCGAAAAGTGGTTTTTCAACACTAACACAAGTGCGAAAAGTGGTTTTTCAACACTATCACAAGTGCAAAAAGTGTTTTTTCCACACTAATACAAGTGCAAAAGTGGTTTCCTGCACCAACACAAGTGCGAAAAGTGGTTTTTCAACACTAACACAAGTGCGAAAAGTGGTTTTCAACACTAACACAAGTGCGAAAAGTGGTTTTTCCACACTAATACAAGTGCAAAAGTAGTTTCCTGCACCAACACAAGTGCGAAAGGTGGTTTCTCAACACTACACAAGTGCGAAAAGTGGTTTTTCAACACTATCACAAGTGCAAAAAGTGTTTTTTTCCACACTAATACAAGTGCAAAAGTTGTTTCCTGCACCAACACAAGTGCGGAAAGTGGTTTTTCAACACTAACACAAGTGCGAAAAGTGGTATTTTAACACTAACACAAGTGCGAAAAGTGGTTTTTCAACACTAACACAAGTGCGAAAAGTGGTTTTTCCACACTAACACAAGTGCAAAAGTGGTTTCCTGTACCAACACAAGTGCGAAAAGTGGTTTTTCAACACTAACACAAGTGCGAAAAGTGGTTTTTCAACACTACCACAAGTGCGAAAAGTGGTTTTTCAACACTATCACAAGTGCAAAAAGTGTTTTTTCCACACTAATACAAGTGCAAAAGTGGTTTCCTGCACCAACACAAGTGCGGAAAGTGGTTTTTCAACACTAACACAAGTGCGAAAAGTGGTATTTCAACACTAACACAAGTGCGAAAAGTGTTTTTTCAACACTAACACAAGTGCAAAAGTGGTTTTTCCACACTAATACAAGTGCAAAAGTGGTTTGCTGCACCAACACAAGTGCGAAAAGTGGTTTTTCAACACTAACACAAGTGCGAAAAGTGGTTTTTCAACACTATCACAAGTGCAAAAAGTGTTTTTTCCACACTAATACAAGGGCAAAAGTGGTTTCCTGCACCAACACAAGTGCGAAAAGTGGTTTTTCAACACTAACACAAGTGCGAAAAGTTGTTTTTCAACACTATCACAAGTGCAAAAGTGGTTTCCTGCACCAACACAAGTGCGAAAAGTGGTTTTTCAACACTAACACAAGTGCGAAAAGTGGTTTTTCAACACTATCACAAGTGCAAAAAGTGTTTTTTCCACACTAATACAAGTGCAAAAGTGGTTTCCTGCACCAACACAAGTGCGAAAAGTGGTTTTTCAACACTAACACAGGTGCGAAAAGTGGTTTTTCAACACTAACACAAGTGCAAAAAGTGGTTTTTCAACACTAATACAAGTGCAAAAGTGGTTTCCTGCACCAACACAAGTGCGAAAAGTGGTTTTTCAACACTAACACAAGTGCGAAAAGTGGTTTTTCAACACTAACACAAGTGCGAAAAGTGGTTTTTCCACACTAATACAAGTGCAAAAGTGGTTTCCTGCACCAACACAAGTGCGAAAAGTGGTTTTTCAACACTAACACAAGTGCGAAAAGTGGTTTTTCAACACTATCACAAGTGCAAAAAGTGTTTTTTCCACACTAATACAAGTGCAAAAGTGGTTTCCTGCACCAACACAAGTGCGAAAAGTGGTTTTTCAACACTAACACAAGTGCAAAAAGTGGTTTTTCAACACTAACACAAGTGCGAAAAGTGGTTTTTCAACACCAACACAAATGCGAAAAGTGGTTTTTCCACACTAATACAAGTGCAAAAGTGGTTTCCTGCACCAACACAAGTGCGAAAAGTGGTTTTTCAACACTAACACAAGTGCGAAAAGTGGTTTTTCAACACTATCACAAGTGCAAAAAGTGTTTTTTCCACACTAATACAAGTGCAAAAGTGGTTTCCTGCACCAACACAAGTGCGAAAAGTGGTTTTTCAACACTAACACAAGTGCGAAAAGTGGTTTTCAACACTAACACAAGTGCGAAAAGTGGTTTTTCCATACTAATACAAGTGCAAAAGTGGTTTCCTGCACCAACACAAGTGCGAAAGGTGGTTTCTCAACACTACACAAGTGCGAAAAGTGGTTTTTCAACACTATCACAAGTGCAAAAAGTGTTTTTTTCCACACTAATACAAGTGCAAAAGTTGTTTCCTGCACCAACACAAGTGCGGAAAGTGGTTTTTCAACACTAACACAAGTGCGAAAAGTGGTATTTTAACACTAACACAAGTGCGAAAAGTGGTTTTTCAACACTAACACAAGTGCGAAAAGTGGTTTTTCCACACTAACACAAGTGCAAAAGTGGTTTCCTGTACCAACACAAGTGCGAAAAGTGGTTTTTCAACACTAACACAAGTGCGAAAAGTGGTTTTTCAACACTACCACAAGTGCGAAAAGTGGTTTTTCAACACTATCACAAGTGCAAAAAGTGTTTTTTCCACACTAATACAAGTGCAAAAGTGGTTTCCTGCACCAACACAAGTGCGGAAAGTGGTTTTTCAACACTAACACAAGTGCGAAAAGTGGTATTTCAACACTAACACAAGTGCGAAAAGTGTTTTTTCAACACTAACACAAGTGCAAAAGTGGTTTTTCCACACTAATACAAGTGCAAAAGTGGTTTGCTGCACCAACACAAGTGCGAAAAGTGGTTTTTCAACACTAACACAAGTGCGAAAAGTGGTTTTTCAACACTATCACAAGTGCAAAAAGTGTTTTTTCCACACTAATACAAGGGCAAAAGTGGTTTCCTGCACCAACACAAGTGCGAAAAGTGGTTTTTCAACACTAACACAAGTGCGAAAAGTGGTTTTTCAACACTATCACAAGTGCAAAAGTGGTTTCCTGCACCAACACAAGTGCGAAAAGTGGTTTTTCAACACTAACACAAGTGCGAAAAGTGGTTTTTCAACACTATCACAAGTGCAAAAAGTGTTTTTTCCACACTAATACAAGTGCAAAAGTGGTTTCCTGCACCAACACAAGTGCGAAAAGTGGTTTTTCAACACTAACACAGGTGCGAAAAGTGGTTTTTCAACACTAACACAAGTGCAAAAAGTGGTTTTTCAACACTAATACAAGTGCAAAAGTGGTTTCCTGCACCAACACAAGTGCGAAAGGTGGTTTTTCAACACTAACACAAGTGCGAAAAGTGGTTTTTCAACACTATCACAAGTGCAAAAAATGTTTTTTCCTCACTAATACAAGTGCAAAAGTGGTTTCCTGGACCAACACAAGTGCGAAAAGTGGTTTTTCAACACTAACACAAGTGCGAAAAGTGGTTTTTCAACACTAACACAAGTGTGAAAAGTGGTTTTTCAACACTATCACCAGTGCAAAAAGTGTTTTTTCCACACTAATACAAGTGCAAAAGTGGTTTACTGCACCAACACAAGTGCGGAAAGTGGTTTTTAAACACTAACACAAGTGTGAAAAGTGGTATTTCAACACTAACACAAGTGCGAAAAGTGGTTTTTCAACACTAACACAAGTGCGAAAAGTGGATTTTCCACACTAATACAAGTGCAAAAGTGGTTTGCTGCACCAACACAAGGGCGAAAAGTGGTTTTTCAACACTAACACAAGTGCGAAAAGTGGTTTTTCAACACTATCACAAGTGCAAAAAGTGTTTTTTCCACACTAATACAAGGGCAAAAGTGGTTTCCTGCACCAACACAAGTGCGAAAAGTGGTTTTTCAACACTAACACAAGTGCGAAAAGTGGTTTTTCAACACTAACACAAGTGCGAAAAGTGGTTTTTCAACACTAACACAAGTGCGAAATGTGGTTTTTCCACACTATTACAAGTGCAAAAGTGGTTTCCTGCACCAACACAAGTGCAAAAAGTGGTTTTTCAACACCAACACAAGTGCGAAAAGTGGTTTTTCAACACTATCACATGTGCAAAAAGTGTTTTTTCCACACTAATACAAGTGCAAAAGTGGTTTCCTGCACCAACACAAGTGCGAAAAGTGGTTTTTCAACACTAACACAAGTGCGAAAAGTGGTTTTTCAACACTATCACAAGTGCAAAAAGTGTTTTTTCCACACTAATACAAGTGCAAAAGTGGTTTCCTGCACCAACACAAGTGCGAAAAGTGGTTTTTCAACACTAACACTGGTGCGAAAAGTGGTTTTTCAACACTAACACAAGTGCAAAAAGTGGTTTTTCAACACTATCACAAGTGCAAAAAGTGTTTTTTCCACACTAATACAAGTGCAAAAGTGGTTTCCTGCACCAACACAGGTGCGAAAAGTGGTTTTTCAACACTAACACAATGGCGAAAAGTGGTATTTCAACACTAACACAAGTGCGAAAAGTGGTTTTTCAACACTAACACAAGTGCGAAAAGTGGTTTTTCCACACTAATACAAGTGCAAAAGTGGTTTCCTGCACCAACACAAGTGCGAAAAGTGGTTTTTCAACACTAACACAAGTGCGAAAAGTGGTTTTTCAACACTATCACAAGTGCAAAAAGTGTTTTTCCACACTAATACAAGTGCAAAAGTGGTTTCCTGTACCAAAACAAGTGTGAAAAGTGGTTTTTCAACACTAACACAAGTGCGGAAAGTGGTTTTTTAACACTATCACAAGTGCAAAAAGTGTTTTTTCCACACTAATACAAGTGCAAAAGTGGTTTCCTGCACCAACACAAGTGCGGAAAGTGGTTTTTCAACACTAACACAAGTGCGAAAAGTGGTATTTTAACACTAACACAAGTGCGAAAAGTGGTTTTTCAACACTAACACAAGTGCAAAAGTGGTTTCCTGTACCAACACAAGTGCGAAAAGTGGTTTTTCAACACTAACACAAGTGCGAAAAGTGGTTTTTCAACACTACCACAAGTGCGAAAAGTGGTTTTTCAACACTATCACAAGTGCAAAAAGTGTTTTTTCCACACTAATACAAGTGCAAAAGTGGTTTCCTGCACCAACACAAGTGCGGCAAGTGGTTTTTCAACACTAACACAAGTGCGAAAGTGGTTTTTCCACACTAATACAAGTGCAAAAGTGGTTTGCTGCACCAACACAAGTGCGAAAAGTGGTTTTTCAACACTAACACAAGTGCGAAAAGTGGTTTTTCAACACTATCACAAGTGCAAAAAGTGTTTTTTCCACACTAATACAAGGGCAAAAGTGGTTTCCTGCACCAACACAAGTGCGAAAAGTGGTTTTTCAACACTAACACAAGTGCGAAAAGTTGTTTTTCAACACTATCACAAGTGCAAAAGTGGTTTCCTGCACCAACACAAGTGCGAAAAGTGGTTTTTCAACACTAACACAAGTGCGAAAAGTGGTTTTTCAACACTATCACAAGTGCAAAAAGTGTTTTTTCCACACTAATACAAGTGCAAAAGTGGTTTCCTGCACCAACACAAGTGCGAAAAGTGGTTTTTCAACACTAACACAGGTGCGAAAAGTGGTTTTTCAACACTAACACAAGTGCAAAAAGTGGTTTTTCAACACTAATACAAGTGCAAAAGTGGTTTCCTGCACCAACACAAGTGCGAAAATTGGTTTTTCAACACTAACACAAGTGCGAAAAGTGGTTTTTCAACACTAACACAAGTGCGAAAAGTGGTTTTTCCACACTAATACAAGTGCAAAAGTGGTTTCCTGCACCAACACAAGTGCGAAAAGTGGTTTTTCAACACTAACACAAGTGCGAAAAGTGGTTTTTCAACACTATCACAAGTGCAAAAAGTGTTTTTTCCACACTAATACAAGTGCAAAAGTGGTTTCCTGCACCAACACAAGTGCGAAAAGTGGTTTTTCAACACTAACACAAGTGCAAAAAGTGGTTTTTCAACACTAACACAAGTGCGAAAAGTGGTTTTTCAACACCAACACAAATGCGAAAAGTGGTTTTTCCACACTAATACAAGTGCAAAAGTGGTTTCCTGCACCAACACAAGTGCGAAAAGTGGTTTTTCAACACTAACACAAGTGCGAAAAGTGGTTTTTCAACACTATCACAAGTGCAAAAAGTGTTTTTTCCACACTAATACAAGTGCAAAAGTGGTTTCCTGCACCAACACAAGTGCGAAAAGTGGTTTTTCAACACTAACACAAGTGCGAAAAGTGGTTTTCAACACTAACACAAGTGCGAAAAGTGGTTTTTCCACACTAATACAAGTGCAAAAGTGGTTTCCTGCACCAACACAAGTGCGAAAGGTGGTTTCTCAACACTACACAAGTGCGAAAAGTGGTTTTTCAACACTATCACAAGTGCAAAAAGTGTTTTTTTCCACACTAATACAAGTGCAAAAGTTGTTTCCTGCACCAACACAAGTGCGGAAAGTGGTTTTTCAACACTAACACAAGTGCGAAAAGTGGTATTTTAACACTAACACAAGTGCGAAAAGTGGTTTTTCAACACTAACACATGTGCGAAAAGTGGTTTTTCCACACTAACACAAGTGCAAAAGTGGTTTCCTGTACCAACACAAGTGCGAAAAGTGGTTTTTCAACACTAACACAAGTGCGAAAAGTGGTTTTTCAACACTACCACAAGTGCGAAAAGTGGTTTTTCAACACTATCACAAGTGCAAAAAGTGTTTTTTCCACACTAATACAAGTGCAAAAGTGGTTTCCTGCACCAACACAAGTGCGGAAAGTGGTTTTTCAACACTAACACAAGTGCGAAAAGTGGTATTTCAACACTAACACAAGTGCGAAAAGTGTTTTTTCAACACTAACACAAGTGCAAAAGTGGTTTTTCCACACTAATACAAGTGCAAAAGTGGTTTGCTGCACCAACACAAGTGCGAAAAGTGGTTTTTCAACACTAACACAAGTGCGAAAAGTGGTTTTTCAACACTATCACAAGTGCAAAAAGTGTTTTTTCCACACTAATACAAGGGCAAAAGTGGTTTCCTGCACCAACACAAGTGCGAAAAGTGGTTTTTCAACACTAACACAAGTGCGAAAAGTGGTTTTCAACACTATCACAAGTGCAAAAGTGGTTTCCTGCACCAACACAAGTGCGAAAAGTGGTTTTTCAACACTAACACAAGTGCGAAAAGTGGTTTTTCAACACTATCACAAGTGCAAAAAGTGTTTTTTCCACACTAATACAAGTGCAAAAGTGGTTTCCTGCACCAACACAAGTGCGAAAAGTGGTTTTTCAACACTAACACAGGTGCGAAAAGTGGTTTTTCAACACTAACACAAGTGCAAAAAGTGGTTTTTCAACACTAATACAAGTGCAAAAGTGGTTTCCTGCACCAACACAAGTGCGAAAGGTGGTTTTTCAACACTAACACAAGTGCGAAAAGTGGTTTTTCAACACTATCACAAGTGCAAAAAATGTTTTTTCCTCACTAATACAAGTGCAAAAGTGGTTTCCTGGACCAACACAAGTGCGAAAAGTGGTTTTTCAACACTAACACAAGTGCGAAAAGTGGTTTTTCAACACTAACACAAGTGCGAAAAGTGGTTTTTCAACACTATCACCAGTGCAAAAAGTGTTTTTTCCACACTAATACAAGTGCAAAAGTGGTTTCCTGCACCAACACAAGTGCGGAAAGTGGTTTTTAAACACTAACACAAGTGTGAAAAGTGGTATTTCAACACTAACACAAGTGCGAAAAGTGGTTTTTCAACACTAACACAAGTGCGAAAAGTGGATTTTCCACACTAATACAAGTGCAAAAGTGGTTTGCTGCACCAACACAAGGGCGAAAAGTGGTTTTTCAACACTATCACAAGTGCAAAAAGTGTTTTTTCCACACTAATACAAGGGCAAAAGTGGTTTCCTGCACCAACACAAGTGCGAAAAGTGGTTTTTCAACACTAACACAAGTGCGAAAAGTGGTTTTTCAACACTAACACAAGTGCGAAAAGTGGTTTTTCAACACTAACACAAGTGCGAAATGTGGTTTTTCCACACTATTACAAGTGCAAAAGTGGTTTCCTGCACCAACACAAGTGCAAAAAGTGGTTTTTCAACACCAACACAAGTGCGAAAAGTGGTTTTTCAACACTATCACATGTGCAAAAAGTGTTTTTTCCACACTAATACAAGTGCAAAAGTGGTTTCCTGCACCAACACAAGTGCGAAAAGTGGTTTTTCAACACTAACACAAGTGCGAAAAGTGGTTTTTCAACACTATCACAAGTGCAAAAAGTGTTTTTTCCACACTAATACAAGTGCAAAAGTGGTTTCCTGCACCAACACAAGTGCGAAAAGTGGTTTTTCAACACTAACACTGGTGCGAAAAGTGGTTTTTCAACACTAACACAAGTGCAAAAAGTGGTTTTTCAACACTATCACAAGTGCAAAAAGTGTTTTTTCCACACTAATACAAGTGCAAAAGTGGTTTCCTGCACCAACACAGGTGCGAAAAGTGGTTTTTCAACACTAACACAATGGCGAAAAGTGGTATTTCAACACTAACACAAGTGCGAAAAGTGGTTTTTCAACACTAACACAAGTGCGAAAAGTGGTTTTTCCACACTAATACAAGTGCAAAAGTGGTTTCCTGCACCAACACAAGTGCGAAAAGTGGTTTTTCAACACTAACACAAGTGCGAAAAGTGGTTTTTCAACACTATCACAAGTGCAAAAAGTGTTTTTCCACACTAATACAAGTGCAAAAGTGGTTTCCTGCACCAACACAAGTGCGAAAAGTGGTTTTTCAACACTAACACAAGTGCGAAAAGTGGTTTTTCAACATTAACACAAGTGCGAAAAGTGGTTTTTCCACACTAATACAAGTGCAAAAGTGGTTTCCTGTACCAAAACAAGTGTGAAAAGTGGTTTTTCAACACTAACACAAGTGCGGAAAGTGGTTTTTTAACTCTATCACAAGTGCAAAAAGTGTTTTTTCCACACTAATACAAGTGCAAAAGTGGTTTCCTGCACCAACACAAGTGCGGAAAGTGGTTTTTCAACACTAACACAAGTGCGAAAAGTGGTATTTTAACACTAACACAAGTGCGAAAAGTGGTTTTTCAACACTAACACAAGTGCAAAAGTGGTTTCCTGTACCAACACAAGTGCGAAAAGTGGTTTTTCAACACTAACACAAGTGCGAAAAGTGGTTTTTCAACACTACCACAAGTGCGAAAAGTGGTTTTTCAACACTATCACAAGTGCAAAAAGTGTTTTTTCCACACTAATACAAGTGCAAAAGTGGTTTCCTGCACCAACACAAGTGCGGCAAGTGGTTTTTCAACACTAACACAAGTGCGAAAAGTGGTATTTCAACACTAACACAAGTGCGAAAAGTGTTTTTTCAACACTAACACAAGTGCAAAAGTGGTTTTTCCACACTAATACAAGTGCAAAAGTGGTTTGCTGCACCAACACAAGTGCGAAAAGTGGTTTTTCAACACTAACACAAGTGCGAAAAGTGGTTTTTCAACACTATCACAAGTGCAAAAAGTGTTTTTTCCACACTAATACAAGGGCAAAAGTGGTTTCCTGCACCAACACAAGTGCGAAAAGTGGTTTTTCAACACTAACACAAGTGCGAAAAGTGGTTTTTCAACACTATCACAAGTGCAAAAGTGGTTTCCTGCACCAACACAAGTGCGAAAAGTGGTTTTTCAACACTAACACAAGTGCGAAAAGTGGTTTTTCAACACTATCACAAGTGCAAAAAGTGTTTTTTCCACACTAATACAAGTGCAAAAGTGGTTTCCTGCACCAACACAAGTGCGAAAAGTGGTTTTTCAACACTAACACAGGTGCGAAAAGTGGTTTTTCAACACTAACACAAGTGCAAAAAGTGGTTTTTCAACACTAATACAAGTGCAAAAGTGGTTTCCTGCACCAACACAAGTGCGAAAGGTGGTTTTTCAACACTAACACAAGTGCGAAAAGTGGTTTTTCAACACTATCACAAGTGCAAAAAATGTTTTTTCCACACTAATACAAGTGCAAAAGTGGTTTACTGTACCAACACAAGTGCGAAAAGTGGTTTTTCAACACTAACACAAGTGCGAAAAGTGGTTTTTCAACACTAACACAAGTGCGAAAAGTGGTTTTTCAACACTATCACAAGTGCAAAAGTGTTTTTTCCACACTAATACAAGTGCAAAAGTGGTTTCCTGCACCAACACAAGTGCGGAAAGTGGTTTTTCAACACTAACACAAGTGTGAAAAGTGGTATTTCAACACTAACACAAGTGCGAAAAGTGGTTTTTCAACACTAACACAAGTGAGAAAAGTGGATTTTCAACACTAACACAAGTGCGAAAAGTGGTTTTTCAACACTAACACAAGTGAGAAAAGTGGATTTTCCACACTAATACAAGTGCAAAAGTGGTTTCCTGCACCAACACAAGTGCGAAAAGTGGTTTTTCAACACTAACACAAGTGCGAAAAGTGGTTTTCAACACTAACACAAGTGCGAAAGTGGTTTTTCCACACTAATACAAGTGCAAAAGTTGCAAAAGTGGTTTCCTGCACCAACACAAGTGCGAAAGGTGGTTTCTCAACACTACACAAGTGCGAAAAAGTGGTTTTTTCAACACTATCACAAGTGCAAAAAGTGTTTTTTTCCACACTAATACAAGTACAAAAGTTGTTTCCTGCACCAACACAAGTGCGGAAAGTGGTTTTTCAACACTGAACACAAGTGCGAAAAGTGGTATTTTAACACTAACACAAGTGCGAAAAGTGGTTTTTCAACACTAACACAAGTGCGAAAAGTGGTTTTTTCCACACTAACACAAGTGCAAAAGTGGTTTCCTGTACCAACACAAGTGCGAAAAGTGGTTTTTCAACACTAACACAAGTGCGAAAAGTGGTTTTTCAACACTACCACAAGTGCGAAAAGTGGTTTTTCAACACTATCACAAGTGCAAAAAGTGTTTTTTCCACACTAATACAAGTGCAAAAGTGGTTTCCTGCACCAACACAAGTGCGGAAAGTGGTTTTTTCAACACTAACACAAGTGCGAAAAGTGGTATTTCAACACTAACACAAGTGCGAAAAGTGTTTTTTCAACACTAACACAAGTGCAAAAGTGGTTTTTCCACACTAATACAAGTGCAAAAGTGGTTTGCTGCACCAACACAAGTGCGAAAAGTGGTTTTTCAACACTAACACAAGTGCGAAAAGTGGTTTTCAACACTATCACAAGTGCAAAAAGTGTTTTTTCCACACTAATACAAGGGCAAAAGTGGTTTCCTGCACCAACACAAGTGCGAAAAGTGGTTTTTCAACACTAACACAAGTGCGAAAAGTGGTTTTTCAACACTATCACAAGTGCAAAAGTGGTTTCCTGCACCAACACAAGTGCGAAAAGTGGTTTTTCAACACTAACACAAGTGCGAAAAGTGGTTTTTCAACACTATCACAAGTGCAAAAAGTGTTTTTACCTCACTAATACAAGTGCAAAAGTGGTTTCCTGCACCAACACAAGTGCGAAAAGTGGTTTTTCAACACTAACACAGGTGCGAAAAGTGGTTTTTCAACACTAACACAAGTGCAGAAAGTGGTTTTTCAACACTAATACAAGTGCAAAAGTGGTTTCCTGCACCAACACAAGTGCGAAAGGTGGTTTTTCAACACTAACACAAGTGCGAAAAGTGGTTTTTCAACACTATCACAAGTGCAAAAATGTTTTTTCCTCACTAATACAAGTGCAAAAGTGGTTTCCTGGACCAACACAAGTGCGAAAAGTGGTTTTTCAACACTAACACAAGTGCGAAAAGTGGTTTTTCAACACTAACACAAGTGCGAAAAGTCGTTTTTCAACACTATCACCAGTGCAAAAAGTGTTTTTTCCACACTAATACAAGTGCAAAAGTGGTTTCCTGCACCAACACAAGTGCGGAAAGTGGTTTTTAAACACTAACACAAGTGTGAAACGTGGTATTTCAACACTAACACAAGTGCGAAAAGTGGTTTTTCAACACTAACACAAGTGCGAAAAGTGGATTTTCCACACTAATACAAGTGCAAAAGTGGTTTGCTGCACCAACACAAGGGCGAAAAGTGGTTTTTCAACACTAACACAAGTGCGAAAAATGGTTTTTCAACACTATCACAAGTGCAAAAAGTGTTTTTTCCACACTAATACAAGGGCAAAAGTGGTTTCCTGCACCAACACAAGTGCGAAAAGTGGTTTTTCAACACTAACACAAGTGCGAAAAGTGGTTTTTCAACACTAACACAAGTGCGAAAAGTGGTTTTTCAACACTAACACAAGTGCGAAATGTGGTTTTTCCACACTATTACAAGTGCAAAAGTGGTTTCCTGCACCAACACAAGTGCAAAAAGTGGTTTTTCAACACCAACACAAGTGCGAAAAGTGGTTTTTCAACACTAACACAAGTGCGAAAAGTGGTTTTTCAACACTATCACAAGTGCAAAAAGTGTTTTTTCCACACTAATACAAGTGCGAAAAGTGGTTTTTCAACACTAACACTGGTGCGAAAAGTGGTTTTTCAACTGCAAAAAGTGGTTTTTCAACACTATCACAAGTGCAAAAAGTGTTTTTTCCACACTAATACAAGTGCAAAAGTGGTTTCCTGCACCAACACAGGTGCGAAAAGTGGTTTTTCAACACTAACACAATGGCGAAAAGTGGTATTTCAACACTAACACAAGTGCGAAAAGTGGTTTTTCAACTCTAACACAAGTGCGAAAAGTGGTTTTTCCACACTAATACAAGTGCAAAAGTGGTTTCCTGCACCAACACAAGTGCGAAAAGTGGTTTTTCAACACTAACACAAGTGCGAAAAGTGGTTTTTCAACACTATCACAAGTGCAAAAAGTGTTTTTCCACACTAATACAAGTGCAAAAGTGGTTTCCTGCACCAACACAAGTGCGAAAAGTGGTTTTTCAACACTAACACAAGTGCGAAAAGTGGTTTTTCAACATTAACACAAGTGCGAAAAGTGGTTTTTCCACACTAATACAAGTGCAAAAGTGGTTTCCTGTACCAAAACAAGTGTGAAAAGTGGTTTTTCAACACTAACACAAGTGCGGAAAGTGGTTTTTTAACACTATCACAAGTGCAAAAAGTGTTTTTTCCACACTAATACAAGTGCAAAAGTGGTTTCCTGTACCAACACAAGTGCGGAAAGTGGTTTTTCAACACTAACACAAGTGCGAAAAGTGGTATTTTAACACTAACACAAGTGCGAAAAGTGGTTTTTCAACACTAACACAAGTGCGAAAAGTGGTTTTTCCACACTAACACAAGTGCAAAAGTGGTTTCCTGTACCAACACAAGTGCGAAAAGTGGTTTTTCAACACTAACACAAGTGCAAAAAGTGGTTTTTCAACACTACCACAAGTGCAAAAAGTGGTTTTTCAACACTATCACAAGTGCAAAAAGTGTTTTTTCCACACTAATACAAGTGCAAAAGTGGTTTCCTGCACCAACACAAGTGCAGAAAGTGGTTTTTCAACACTAACACAAGTGCGAAAAGTGGTATTTCAACACTAACACAAGTGCGAAAAGTGTTTTTTCAACACTAACACAAGTGCAAAAGTGGTTTTTCCACACTAATACAAGTGCAAAAGTGGTTTGCTGCACCAACACAAGTGCGAAAAGTGGTTTTTCAACACTAACACAAGTGCGAAAAGTGGTTTTTCAACACTATCACAAGTGCAAAAAGTGTTTTTTCCACACTAATACAAGGGCAAAAGTGGTTTCCTGCACCAACACAAGTGCGAAAAGTGGTTTTTCAACACTAACACAAGTGCGAAAAGTGGTTTTTCAACACTATCACAAGTGCAAAAGTAGTTTCCTGCACCAACACAAGTGCGAAAAGTGGTTTTTCAACACTAACACAAGTGCGAAAAGTGGTTTTTCAACACTATCACAAGTGCAAAAAGTGTTTTTTCCACACTAATACAAGTGCAAAAGTGGTTTCCTGCACCAACACAAGTGCGAAAAGTGGTTTTTCAACACTAACACAGGTGCGAAAAGTGGTTTTTCAACACTAACACAAGTGCAAAAAGTGGTTTTTCAACACTAATACAAGTGCAAAAGTGGTTTCCTGCACCAACACAAGTGCGAAAGGTGGTTTTTCAACACTAACACAAGTGCGAAAAGTGGTTTTTCAACACTATCACAAGTGCAAAAAATGTTTTTTCCACACTAATACAAGTGCAAAAGTGGTTTCCTGTACCAACACAAGTGCGAAAAGTGGTTTTTCAACACTAACACAAGTGCGAAAAGTGGTTTTTCAACACTAACACAAGTGCAAAAAGTGGTTTTTCAACACTATCACAAGTGCAAAAAGTGTTTTTTTCCACACTAATACAAGTGCAAAAGTGGTTTCCTGCACCAACACAAGTGCGGAAAGTGGTTTTTCAACACTAACACAAGTGTGAAAAGTGGTATTTCAACACTAACACAAGTGCGAAAAGTGGTTTTTCAACACTAACACAAGTGCGAAAAGTGGATTTTCCACACTAATACAAGTGCAAAAGTGGTTTGCTGCACCAACACAAGGGCGAAAAGTGGTTTTTCAACACTAACACAAGTGCGAAAAGTGGTTTTTCAACACTATCACAAGTGCAAAAAGTGTTTTTTCCACACTAATACAAGGGCAAAAGTGGTTTCCTGCACCAACACAAGTGCGAAAAGTGGTTTTTCAACACTAACACAAGTGCGAAAAGTGGTTTTTCAACACTAACACAAGTGCGAAAAGTGGTTTTTCAACACTAACACAAGTGCGAAATGTGGTTTTTCCACACTATTACAAGTGCAAAAGTGGTTTCCTGCACCAACACAAGTGCGAAAAGTGGTTTTTCAACACCAACACAAGTGCGAAAAGTGGTTTTTCAACACTATCACATGTGCAAAAAGTGTTTTTTCCACACTAATACAAGTGCAAAAGTGGTTTCCTGCACCAACACAAGTGCGAAAAGTGGTTTTTCAACACTAACACAAGTGCGAAAAGTGGTTTTTCAACACTATCACAAGTGCAAAAAGTGTTTTTTCCACACTAATACAAGTGCAAAAGTGGTTTCCTGCACCAACACAAGTGCGAAAAGTGGTTTTTCAACACTAACACTGGTGCGAAAAGTGGTTTTTCAACACTAACACAAGTGCAAAAAGTGGTTTTTCAACACTATCACAAGTGCAAAAAGTGTTTTTTCCACACTAATACAAGTGCAAAAGTGGTTTCCTGCACCAACACAGGTGCGAAAAGTGGTTTTTCAACACTAACACAATGGCGAAAAGTGGTATTTCAACACTAACACAAGTGCGAAAAGTGGTTTTTCAACACTAACACAAGTGCGAAAAGTGGTTTTTCCACACTAATACAAGTGCAAAAGTGGTTTCCTGCACCAACACAAGTGCGAAAAGTGGTTTTTCAACACTAACACAAGTGCGAAAAGTGGTTTTTCAACACTATCACAAGTGCAAAAAGTGTTTTTTCCACACTAATACAAGTGCAAAAGTGGTTTCCTGCACCAACACAAGTGCGAAAAGTGGTTTTTCAACACTAACACAAGTGCGAAAAGTGGTTATTCAACATTAACACAAGTGTGAAAAGTGGTTTTTCCACACTAATACAAGTGCAAAAGTGGTTTCCTGCACCAAAACAAGTGTGAAAAGTGGTTTTTCAACACTAACACAAGTGCGGAAAGTGGTATTTTAACACTATCACAAGTGCAAAAAGTATTTTTTCCACACTAATACAAGTGCAAAAGTGGTTTCCTGCACCAACACAAGTGCGAAAAGTGGTTTTTCAACACTAACACAAGTGCGAAAAGTGGTTTTTCAACACTAACACAAGTGCGAAAAGTGGTTTTTCAACACTAACACAAGTGCGAAAAGTGGTTTTTCCACACTAATACAAGTGCAAAAGTGGTTTCCTGCACCAACACAAGTGCGAAAAGTGGTTCATCAACACTAACACAAGTGCGAAAAGTGGTTTTTCAACACTAACACAAGTGCGAAAAGTGGTTTTTCAACACTAACACAAGTGCGAAAATTGGTTTTTCCACACTAATACAAGTGCAAAAGTGGTTTCCTGCACCAACACAAGTGCGAAAAGTGGTTTTTCAACACTAACACAAGTGCGAAAAGTGGTTTTTCAACACTAACACAAGTGCGAAAAGTGGTTTTCCACACTAATGCAAGTGCAAAAGTGGTTTCCTGCACCAACACAAGTGCGAAAAGTGGTTTTTCAACACTAACACAAGTGTGAAAAGTGGTTTTTCAACACTAACACATGTGCGAGAAGTGGTTTTTCAACACTAACACAAGTGCGAAAAGTGGTTTTTCAACACTATCACAAGTGCAAAAAGTGTTTTTTCCACACTAATACAAGTGCAAAAGTGCTTTCCTGCACCAATACAAGTGCGAAAAGTGGTTTTTCAACACTAACACAAGTGCGAAAAGTGGTTTTTCAACACTAACACAAGTGCGAAAATTGGTTTTTCCACACTAATACAAGTGCAAAAGTGGTTTCCTGCACCAACACAAGTGCGAAAAGTGGTTTTTCAACACTAACACAAGTGTGAAAGTGGTTTTTAAACACTAACACAAGTGCGAAAACTGGTTTTTCCACACTAATACGAGTGCAAAAGTGGTTTCCTGCACCAACACAAGTGCGAAAAGTGGTTTTTCAACACTAACACAAGTGCGAAAAGTGGTTTTTCAACACTATCACAAGTGCAAAAAGTGTTTTTTCCACACTAATACAAGTGCAAAAGTGGTTTCCTGCACCAACACAAGTGCGAAAAGTGGTTTTTCAACACTAACACAAGTGCGAAAAGTGGTTTTTCAACACTAACACATGTGCAAAAAGTGGTTTTTCAACACTAACGCAAGTGCGAAAAGTGGTTTTTCAACACTCACACAAGTGCGAAAAGTGGTTTTTCCACACTAATACAAGTGCAAAAGTGGTTTCCTGCACCAACACAAGTGCGAAAAGTGGTTTTTCAACACTAACACAAGTGCAAAAATTGGTTTTTCAACACGAACAGAAGTGCGAAAAGTGGTTTTTCCACACTAATACAAGTGCAAAAGTGGTTTCCTGCACCAACACAAGTGCGAAAAGTGGTTTTTCAACACTAACACAAGTGCGAAAAGTGGTTTTTCAACACTAACACAAGTGTGAAAAGTGGTTTTTCAACACTAACACAAGTGCGAAAAGTGGTTTTTCCACACTAATACAAGTGCAAAAGTGGTTTCCTGCACCAACACAAGTGTGAAAAGTGGTTTTTCAACACTAACACAAGTGCGAAAAGTGGTTTTTCAACACTATCACAAGTGCAAAAAGTGTTTTTTCCACACTAATAGAAGTGCAAAAGTGGTTTCCTGCACCAACACAAGTGCGCAAAGTGGTTTTTCAACACTAACACAAGTGCGAAAAGTGGTTTTTCAACACTAACACAAGTGCGAAAAGTGGTTTTTCAACACTAACACAAGTGCGAAAAGTGGTTTTTCCACACTAATGCAAGTGCAAAAGTGGTTTCCTGCACCAACACAAGTGCGAAAAGTGGTTTTTCAACACTAACACAAGTGCGAAAAGTGGTTTTTCAACACTAACACAAGTGCGAAAAGTGGTTTTTCAACACTAACACAAGTGCGAAAAGTGGTTTTTCCACACTAATACAAGTGCAAAAGTGGTTTCCTGCACCAACACAAGTGCGAAAAGTGGTTTTTCAACACTAACACAAGTGCGAAAAGTGGTTTTTCCACACTAATACAAGTGCAAAAGTGGTTTCCTGCACCAACACAAGTGCGAAAAGTGGTTTTTCAACACTAACACAAGTGCAAAAAGTGGTTTTTCAACACTAACACAAGTGCGAAAAGTGGTTTTTCCACACTAATACAAGTGCAAAAGTGGTTTCCTGCACCAACACAAGTGCGAAAAGTGGTTTTTCAACACTAACACAAGTGCGAAAAGTGGTTTTTCAACACTAACACAAGTGCGAAAAGTGGTTTTTCAACACTAACACAAGTGCGAAAAGTGGTTTTTCCACACTAATACAAGTGCAAAAGTGGTTTCCTGCACCAACACAAGTGCGAAAAGTGGTTTTTCAACACTAACACAAGTGCGAAAAGTGGTTTTTCAACACTATCACAAGTGCAAAAAGTGTTTTTTCCACACTAATACAAGTGCAAAAGTGGTTTCCTGCACCAACACAAGTGCGAAAAGTGGTTTTTCAACACTAACACAAGTGCGAAAAGTGGTTTTTCAACACTAACACAAGTGCGAAAAGTGGTTTTCCCACACTATCACAAGTGTAAAAAGTGTTTTTTCCACACTAATACAAGTGCAAAAGTGGTTTCCTGCACCAACACAAGTGCGAAAAGTGGTTTTTCAACACTAACACAAGTGCGAAAAGTGGTTTTTCAACACTAACACAAGTGCGAAAAGTGTTTTTTCCACACTAATACAAGTGCAAAAGTGGTTTCCTGCACCAACACAAGTGCGAAAAGTGGTTTTTCAACACTAACACAAGTGCAAAAAGTGGTTTTTCAACACTAACACAAGTGCGAAAAGTGGTTTTTCAACACCAACACAAATGCGAAAAGTGGTTTTTCCACACTAATACAAGTGCAAAAGTGGTTTCCTGCACCAACACAAGTGCGAAAAGTGGTTTTTCAACACTAACACAAGTGCGAAAAGTGGTTTTTCAACACTATCACAAGTGCAAAAAGTGTTTTTTCCACACTAATACAAGTGCAAAAGTGGTTTCCTGCACCAACACAAGTGCGAAAAGTGGTTTTTCAACACTAACACAAGTGCGAAAAGTGGTTTTCAACACTAACACAAGTGCGAAAAGTGGTTTTTCCACACTAATACAAGTGCAAAAGTGGTTTCCTGCACCAACACAAGTGCGAAAGGTGGTTTCTCAACACTACACAAGTGCGAAAAGTGGTTTTTCAACACTATCACAAGTGCAAAAAGTGTTTTTTTCCACACTAATACAAGTGCAAAAGTTGTTTCCTGCACCAACACAAGTGCGGAAAGTGGTTTTTCAACACTAACACAAGTGCGAAAAGTGGTATTTTAACACTAACACAAGTGCGAAAAGTGGTTTTTCAACACTAATACAAGTGCGAAAAGTGGTTTTTCCACACTAACACAAGTGCAAAAGTGGTTTCCTGTACCAACACAAGTGCGAAAAGTGGTTTTTCAACACTAACACAAGTGCGAAAAGTGGTTTTTCAACACTACCACAAGTGCGAAAAGTGGTTTTTCAACACTATCACAAGTGCAAAAAGTGTTTTTTCCACACTAATACAAGTGCAAAAGTGGTTTCCTGCACCAACACAAGTGCGGAAAGTGGTTTTTCAACACTAACACAAGTGCGAAAAGTGGTATTTCAACACTAACACAAGTGCGAAAAGTGTTTTTTCAACACTAACACAAGTGCAAAAGTGGTTTTTCCACACTAATACAAGTGCAAAAGTGGTTTGCTGCACCAACACAAGTGCGAAAAGTGGTTTTTCAACACTAACACAAGTGCGAAAAGTGGTTTTTCAACACTATCACAAGTGCAAAAAGTGTTTTTTCCACACTAATACAACGGCAAAAGTGGTTTCCTGCACCAACACAAGTGCGAAAAGTGGTTTTTCAACACTAACACAAGTGCGAAAAGTTGTTTTTCAACACTATCACAAGTGCAAAAGTGGTTTCCTGCACCAACACAAGTGCGAAAAGTGGTTTTTCAACACTAACACAAGTGCGAAAAGTGGTTTTTCAACACTATCACAAGTGCAAAAAGTGTTTTTTCCACACTAATACAAGTGCAAAAGTGGTTTCCTGCACCAACACAAGTGCGAAAAGTGGTTTTTCAACACTAACACAGGTGCGAAAAGTGGTTTTTCAACACTAACACAAGTGCAAAAAGTGGTTTTTCAACACTAATACAAGTGCAAAAGTGGTTTCCTGCACCAACACAAGTGCGAAAAGTGGTTTTTCAACAATAACACAAGTGCGAAAAGTGGTTTTTCAACACTAACACAAGTGCGAAAAGTGGTTTTTCCACACTAATACAAGTGCAAAAGTGGTTTCCTGCACCAACACAAGTGCGAAAAGTGGTTTTTCAACACTAACACAAGTGCGAAAAGTGGTTTTTCAACACTATCACAAGTGCAAAAAGTGTTTTTTCCACACTAATACAAGTGCAAAAGTGGTTTCCTGCACCAACACAAGTGCGAAAAGTGGTTTTTCAACACTAACACAAGTGCAAAAAGTGGTTTTTCAACACTAACACAAGTGCGAAAAGTGGTTTTTCAACACCAACACAAATGCGAAAAGTGGTTTTTCCACACTAATACAAGTGCAAAAGTGGTTTCCTGCACCAACACAAGTGCGAAAAGTGGTTTTTCAACACTAACACAAGTGCGAAAAGTGGTTTTTCAACACTATCACAAGTGCAAAAAGTGTTTTTTCCACACTAATACAAGTGCAAAAGTGGTTTCCTGCACCAACACAAGTGCGAAAAGTGGTTTTTCAACACTAACACAAGTGCGAAAAGTGGTTTTCAACACTAACACAAGTGCGAAAAGTGGTTTTTCCATACTAATACAAGTGCAAAAGTGGTTTCCTGCACCAACACAAGTGCGAAAGGTGGTTTCTCAACACTACACAAGTGCGAAAAGTGGTTTTTCAACACTATCACAAGTGCAAAAAGTGTTTTTTTCCACACTAATACAAGTGCAAAAGTTGTTTCCTGCACCAACACAAGTGCGGAAAGTGGTTTTTCAACACTAACACAAGTGCGAAAAGTGGTATTTTAACACTAACACAAGTGCGAAAAGTGGTTTTTCAACACTAACACAAGTGCGAAAAGTGGTTTTTCCACACTAATACAAGTGCAAAAGTGGTTTCCTGCACCAACACAAGTGCGAAAAGTGGTTTTTCAACACTAACACAGGTGCGAAAAGTGGTTTTTCAACACTAACACAAGTGCAAAAAGTGGTTTTTCAACACTAATACAAGTGCAAAAGTGGTTTCCTGCACCAACACAAGTGCGAAAAGTGGTTTTTCAACAATAACACAAGTGCGAAAAGTGGTTTTTCAACACTAACACAAGTGCGAAAAGTGGTTTTTCCACACTAATACAAGTGCAAAAGTGGTTTCCTGCACCAACACAAGTGCGAAAAGTGGTTTTTCAACACTAACACAAGTGCGAAAAGTGGTTTTTCAACACTATCACAAGTGCAAAAAGTGTTTTTTCCACACTAATACAAGTGCAAAAGTGGTTTCCTGCACCAACACAAGTGCGAAAAGTGGTTTTTCAACACTAACACAAGTGCAAAAAGTGGTTTTTCAACACTAACACAAGTGCGAAAAGTGGTTTTTCAACACCAACACAAATGCGAAAAGTGGTTTTTCCACACTAATACAAGTGCAAAAGTGGTTTCCTGCACCAACACAAGTGCGAAAAGTGGTTTTTCAACACTAACACAAGTGCGAAAAGTGGTTTTTCAACACTATCACAAGTGCAAAAAGTGTTTTTTCCACACTAATACAAGTGCAAAAGTGGTTTCCTGCACCAACACAAGTGCGAAAAGTGGTTTTTCAACACTAACACAAGTGCGAAAAGTGGTTTTCAACACTAACACAAGTGCGAAAAGTGGTTTTTCCATACTAATACAAGTGCAAAAGTGGTTTCCTGCACCAACACAAGTGCGAAAGGTGGTTTCTCAACACTACACAAGTGCGAAAAGTGGTTTTTCAACACTATCACAAGTGCAAAAAGTGTTTTTTTCCACACTAATACAAGTGCAAAAGTTGTTTCCTGCACCAACACAAGTGCGGAAAGTGGTTTTTCAACACTAACACAAGTGCGAAAAGTGGTATTTTAACACTAACACAAGTGCGAAAAGTGGTTTTTCAACACTAACACAAGTGCGAAAAGTGGTTTTTCCACACTAACACAAGTGCAAAAGTGGTTTCCTGTACCAACACAAGTGCGAAAAGTGGTTTTTCAACACTAACACAAGTGCGAAAAGTGGTTTTTCAACACTACCACAAGTGCGAAAAGTGGTTTTTCAACACTATCACAAGTGCAAAAAGTGTTTTTTCCACACTAATACAAGTGCAAAAGTGGTTTCCTGCACCAACACAAGTGCGGAAAGTGGTTTTTCAACACTAACACAAGTGCGAAAAGTGGTATTTCAACACTAACACAAGTGCGAAAAGTGTTTTTTCAACACTAACACAAGTGCAAAAGTGGTTTTTCCACACTAATACAAGTGCAAAAGTGGTTTGCTGCACCAACACAAGTGCGAAAAGTGGTTTTTCAACACTAACACAAGTGCGAAAAGTGGTTTTTCAACACTATCACAAGTGCAAAAAGTGTTTTTTCCACACTAATACAAGGGCAAAAGTGGTTTCCTGCACCAACACAAGTGCGAAAAGTGGTTTTTCAACACTAACACAAGTGCGAAAAGTGGTTTTTCAACACTATCACAAGTGCAAAAGTGGTTTCCTGCACCAACACAAGTGCGAAAAGTGGTTTTTCAACACTAACACAAGTGCGAAAAGTGGTTTTCAACACTAACACAAGTGCGAAAAGTGGTTTTTCCACACTAATACAAGTGCAAAAGTGGTTTCCTGCACCAACACAAGTGCGAAAGGTGGTTTCTCAACACTACACAAGTGCGAAAAGTGGTTTTTCAACACTATCACAAGTGCAAAAAGTGTTTTTTTCCACACTAATACAAGTGCAAAAGTTGTTTCCTGCACCAACACAAGTGCGGAAAGTGGTTTTTCAACACTAACACAAGTGCGAAAAGTGGTATTTTAACACTAACACAAGTGCGAAAAGTGGTTTTTCAACACTAACACAAGTGCGAAAAGTGGTTTTTCCACACTAACACAAGTGCAAAAGTGGTTTCCTGTACCAACACAAGTGCGAAAAGTGGTTTTTCAACACTAACACAAGTGCGAAAAGTGGTTTTTCAACACTACCACAAGTGCGAAAAGTGGTTTTTCAACACTATCACAAGTGCAAAAAGTGTTTTTTCCACACTAATACAAGTGCAAAAGTGGTTTCCTGCACCAACACAAGTGCGGAAAGTGGTTTTTCAACACTAACACAAGTGCGAAAAGTGGTATTTCAACACTAACACAAGTGCGAAAAGTGTTTTTTCAACACTAACACAAGTGCAAAAGTGGTTTTTCCACACTAATACAAGTGCAAAAGTGGTTTGCTGCACCAACACAAGTGCGAAAAGTGGTTTTTCAACACTAACACAAGTGCGAAAAGTGGTTTTTCAACACTATCACAAGTGCAAAAAGTGTTTTTTCCACACTAATACAAGGGCAAAAGTGGTTTCCTGCACCAACACAAGTGCGAAAAGTGGTTTTTCAACACTAACACAAGTGCGAAAAGTTGTTTTTCAACACTATCACAAGTGCAAAAGTGGTTTCCTGCACCAACACAAGTGCGAAAAGTGGTTTTTCAACACTAACACAAGTGCGAAAAGTGGTTTTTCAACACTATCACAAGTGCAAAAAGTGTTTTTTCCACACTAATACAAGTGCAAAAGTGGTTTCCTGCACCAACACAAGTGCGAAAAGTGGTTTTTCAACACTAACACAGGTGCGAAAAGTGGTTTTTCAACACTAACACAAGTGCAAAAAGTGGTTTTTCAACACTAATACAAGTGCAAAAGTGGTTTCCTGCACCAACACAAGTGCGAAAAGTGGTTTTTCAACAATAACACAAGTGCGAAAAGTGGTTTTTCAACACTAACACAAGTGCGAAAAGTGGTTTTTCCACACTAATACAAGTGCAAAAGTGGTTTCCTGCACCAACACAAGTGCGAAAAGTGGTTTTTCAACACTAACACAAGTGCGAAAAGTGGTTTTTCAACACTATCACAAGTGCAAAAAGTGTTTTTTCCACACTAATACAAGTGCAAAAGTGGTTTCCTGCACCAACACAAGTGCGAAAAGTGGTTTTTCAACACTAACACAAGTGCAAAAAGTGGTTTTTCAACACTAACACAAGTGCGAAAAGTGGTTTTTCAACACCAACACAAATGCGAAAAGTGGTTTTTCCACACTAATACAAGTGCAAAAGTGGTTTCCTGCACCAACACAAGTGCGAAAAGTGGTTTTTCAACACTAACACAAGTGCGAAAAGTGGTTTTTCAACACTATCACAAGTGCAAAAAGTGTTTTTTCCACACTAATACAAGTGCAAAAGTGGTTTCCTGCACCAACACAAGTGCGAAAAGTGGTTTTTCAACACTAACACAAGTGCGAAAAGTGGTTTTCAACACTAACACAAGTGCGAAAAGTGGTTTTTCCATACTAATACAAGTGCAAAAGTGGTTTCCTGCACCAACACAAGTGCGAAAGGTGGTTTCTCAACACTACACAAGTGCGAAAAGTGGTTTTTCAACACTATCACAAGTGCAAAAAGTGTTTTTTTCCACACTAATACAAGTGCAAAAGTTGTTTCCTGCACCAACA
Source organism: Myxine glutinosa (assembly GCF_964187855.1). Lineage (NCBI taxonomy): Eukaryota > Metazoa > Chordata > Myxini > Myxiniformes > Myxinidae > Myxine > Myxine glutinosa. Next base: position 120,735 of record NW_027616668.1, on the reverse strand, counting down.
CAAGTGCGGAAAGTGGTTTTTCAACACTAACACAAGTGCGAAAAGTGGTATTTTAACACTAACACAAGTGCGAAAAGTGGTTTTTCAACACTAACACAAGTGCGAAAAGTGGTTTTTCCACACTAACACAAGTGCAAAAGTGGTTTCCTGTACCAACACAAGTGCGAAAAGTGGTTTTTCAACACTAACACAAGTGCGAAAAGTGGTTTTTCAACACTACCACAAGTGCGAAAAGTGGTTTTTCAACACTATCACAAGTGCAAAAAGTGTTTTTTCCACACTAATACAAGTGCAAAAGTGGTTTCCTGCACCAACACAAGTGCGGAAAGTGGTTTTTCAACACTAACACAAGTGCGAAAAGTGGTATTTCAACACTAACACAAGTGCGAAAAGTGTTTTTTCAACACTAACACAAGTGCAAAAGTGGTTTTTCCACACTAATACAAGTGCAAAAGTGGTTTGCTGCACCAACACAAGTGCGAAAAGTGGTTTTTCAACACTAACACAAGTGCGAAAAGTGGTTTTTCAACACTATCACAAGTGCAAAAAGTGTTTTTTCCACACTAATACAAGGGCAAAAGTGGTTTCCTGCACCAACACAAGTGCGAAAAGTGGTTTTTCAACACTAACACAAGTGCGAAAAGTGGTTTTTCAACACTATCACAAGTGCAAAAGTGGTTTCCTGCACCAACACAAGTGCGAAAAGTGGTTTTTCAACACTAACACAAGTGCGAAAAGTGGTTTTTCAACACTATCACAAGTGCAAAAAGTGTTTTTTCCACACTAATACAAGTGCAAAAGTGGTTTCCTGCACCAACACAAGTGCGAAAAGTGGTTTTTCAACACTAACACAGGTGCGAAAAGTGGTTTTTCAACACTAACACAAGTGCAAAAAGTGGTTTTTCAACACTAATACAAGTGCAAAAGTGGTTTCCTGCACCAACACAAGTGCGAAAAGTGGTTTTTCAACAATAACACAAGTGCGAAAAGTGGTTTTTCAACACTAACACAAGTGCGAAAAGTGGTTTTTCCACACTAATACAAGTGCAAAAGTGGTTTCCTGCACCAACACAAGTGCGAAAAGTGGTTTTTCAACACTAACACAAGTGCGAAAAGTGGTTTTTCAACACTATCACAAGTGCAAAAAGTGTTTTTTCCACACTAATACAAGTGCAAAAGTGGTTTCCTGCACCAACACAAGTGCGAAAAGTGGTTTTTCAACACTAACACAAGTGCAAAAAGTGGTTTTTCAACACTAACACAAGTGCGAAAAGTGGTTTTTCAACACCAACACAAATGCGAAAAGTGGTTTTTCCACACTAATACAAGTGCAAAAGTGGTTTCCTGCACCAACACAAGTGCGAAAAGTGGTTTTTCAACACTAACACAAGTGCGAAAAGTGGTTTTTCAACACTATCACAAGTGCAAAAAGTGTTTTTTTCCACACTAATACAAGTGCAAAAGTGGTTTCCTGCACCAACACAAGTGCGAAAAGTGGTTTTTCAACACTAACACAAGTGCGAAAAGTGGTTTTCAACACTAACACAAGTGCGAAAAGTGGTTTTTCCATACTAATACAAGTGCAAAAGTGGTTTCCTGCACCAACACAAGTGCGAAAGGTGGTTTCTCAACACTACACAAGTGCGAAAAGTGGTTTTTCAACACTATCACAAGTGCAAAAAGTGTTTTTTTCCACACTAATACAAGTGCAAAAGTTGTTTCCTGCACCAACACAAGTGCGGAAAGTGGTTTTTCAACACTAACACAAGTGCGAAAAGTGGTATTTTAACACTAACACAAGTGCGAAAAGTGGTTTTTCAACACTAACACAAGTGCGAAAAGTGGTTTTTCCACACTAACACAAGTGCAAAAGTGGTTTCCTGTACCAACACAAGTGCGAAAAGTGGTTTTTCAACACTAACACAAGTGCGAAAAGTGGTTTTTCAACACTACCACAAGTGCGAAAAGTGGTTTTTCAACACTATCACAAGTGCAAAAAGTGTTTTTTCCACACTAATACAAGTGCAAAAGTGGTTTCCTGCACCAACACAAGTGCGGAAAGTGGTTTTTCAACACTAACACAAGTGCGAAAAGTGGTATTTCAACACTAACACAAGTGCGAAAAGTGTTTTTTCAACACTAACACAAGTGCAAAAGTGGTTTTTCCACACTAATACAAGTGCAAAAGTGGTTTGCTGCACCAACACAAGTGCGAAAAGTGGTTTTTCAACACTAACACAAGTGCGAAAAGTGGTTTTTCAACACTATCACAAGTGCAAAAAGTGTTTTTTCCACACTAATACAAGGGCAAAAGTGGTTTCCTGCACCAACACAAGTGCGAAAAGTGGTTTTTCAACACTAACACAAGTGCGAAAAGTGGTTTTTCAACACTATCACAAGTGCAAAAGTGGTTTCCTGCACCAACACAAGTGCGAAAAGTGGTTTTTCAACACTAACACAAGTGCGAAAAGTGGTTTTTCAACACTATCACAAGTGCAAAAAGTGTTTTTTCCACACTAATACAAGTGCAAAAGTGGTTTCCTGCACCAACACAAGTGCGAAAAGTGGTTTTTCAACACCAACACAGGTGCGAAAAGTGGTTTTTCAACACTAACACAAGTGCAAAAAGTGGTTTTTCAACACTAATACAAGTGCAAAAGTGGTTTCCTGCACCAACACAAGTGCGAAAGGTGGTTTTTCAACACTAACACAAGTGCGAAAAGTGGTTTTTCAACACTATCACAAGTGCAAAAAATGTTTTTTCCTCACTAATACAAGTGCAAAAGTGGTTTCCTGGACCAACACAAGTGCGAAAAGTGGTTTTTCAACACTAACACAAGTGCGAAAAGTGGTTTTTCAACACTAACACAAGTGCGAAAGTGGTTTTTCAACACTATCACCAGTGCAAAAAGTGTTTTTTTCCACACTAATACAAGTGCAAAAGTGGTTTCCTGCACCAACACAAGTGCGGAAAGTGGTTTTTAAACACTAACACATGTGTGAAAAGTGGTATTTCAACACTAACACAAGTGCGAAAAGTGGTTTTTCAACACTAACACAAGTGCGAAAAGTGGATTTTCCACACTAATACAAGTGCAAAAGTGGTTTGCTGCACCAACACAAGGGCGAAAAGTGGTTTTTCAACACTAACACAAGTGCGAAAAGTGGTTTTTCAACACTATCACAAGTGCAAAAAGTGTTTTTTCCACACTAATACAAGGGCAAAAGTGGTTTCCTGCACCAACACAAGTGCGAAAAGTGGTTTTTCAACACTAACACAAGTGCGAAATGTGGTTTTTCCACACTATTACAAGTGCAAAAGTGGTTTCCTGCACCAACACAAGTGCAAAAAGTGGTTTTTCAACACCAACACAAGTGCGAAAAGTGGTTTTTCAACACTATCACATGTGCAAAAAGTGTTTTTTCCACACTAATACAAGTGCAAAAGTGGTTTCCTGCACCAACACAAGTGCGAAAAGTGGTTTTTCAACACTAACACAAGTGCGAAAAGTGGTTTTTCAACACTATCACAAGTGCAAAAAGTGTTTTTTCCACACTAATACAAGTGCAAAAGTGGTTTCCTGCACCAACACAAGTGCGAAAAGTGGTTTTTCAACACTAACACTGGTGCGAAAAGTGGTTTTTCAACACTAACACAAGTGCAAAAAGTGGTTTTTCAACACTATCACAAGTGCAAAAAGTGTTTTTTCCACACTAATACAAGTGCAAAAGTGGTTTCCTGCACCAACACAGGTGCGAAAAGTGGTTTTTCAACACTAACACAATGGCGAAAAGTGGTATTTCAACACTAACACAAGTGCGAAAAGTGGTTTTTCAACACTAACACAAGTGCGAAAAGTGGTTTTTCCACACTAATACAAGTGCAAAAGTGGTTTCCTGCACCAACACAAGTGCGAAAAGTGGTTTTTCAACACTAACACAAGTGCGAAAAGTGGTTTTTCAACACTATCACAAGTGCAAAAAGTGTTTTTCCACACTAATACAAGTGCAAAAGTGGTTTCCTGCACCAACACAAGTGCGAAAAGTGGTTTTTCAACACTAACACAAGTGCGAAAAGTGGTTTTTCAACATTAACACAAGTGCGAAAAGTGGTTTTTCCACACTAATACAAGTGCAAAAGTGGTTTCCTGTACCAAAACAAGTGTGAAAAGTGGTTTTTCAACACTAACACAAGTGCGGAAAGTGGTTTTTTAACACTATCACAAGTGCAAAAAGTGTTTTTTCCACACTAATACAAGTGCAAAAGTGGTTTCCTGCACCAACACAAGTGCGGAAAGTGGTTTTTCAACACTAACACAAGTGCGAAAAGTGGTATTTTAACACTAACACAAGTGCGAAAAGTGGTTTTTCAACACTAACACAAGTGCAAAAGTGGTTTCCTGTACCAACACAAGTGCGAAAAGTGGTTTTTCAACACTAACACAAGTGCGAAAAGTGGTTTTTCAACACTACCACAAGTGCGAAAAGTGGTTTTTCAACACTATCACAAGTGCAAAAAGTGTTTTTTCCACACTAATACAAGTGCAAAAGTGGTTTCCTGCACCAACACAAGTGCGGCAAGTGGTTTTTCAACACTAACACAAGTGCGAAAGTGGTTTTTCCACACTAATACAAGTGCAAAAGTGGTTTGCTGCACCAACACAAGTGCGAAAAGTGGTTTTTCAACACTAACACAAGTGCGAAAAGTGGTTTTTCAACACTATCACAAGTGCAAAAAGTGTTTTTTCCACACTAATACAAGGGCAAAAGTGGTTTCCTGCACCAACACAAGTGCGAAAAGTGGTTTTTCAACACTAACACAAGTGCGAAAAGTTGTTTTTCAACACTATCACAAGTGCAAATGTGGTTTCCTGCACCAACACAAGTGCGAAAAGTGGTTTTTCAACACTAACACAAGTGCGAAAAGTGGTTTTTCAACACTATCACAAGTGCAAAAAGTGTTTTTTCCACACTAATACAAGTGCAAAAGTGGTTTCCTGCACCAACACAAGTGCGAAAAGTGGTTTTTCAACACTAACACAGGTGCGAAAAGTGGTTTTTCAACACTAACACAACTGCAAAAAGTGGTTTTTCAACGCTAATACAAGTGCAAAAGTGGTTTCCTGCACCAACACAAGTGCGAAAAGTGGTTTTTCAACACTAACACAAGTGCGAAAAGTGGTTTTTCAACACTAACACAAGTGCGAAAAGTGGTTTTTCCACACTAATACAAGTGCAAAAGTGGTTTCCTGCACCAACACAAGTGCGAAAAGTGGTTTTTCAACACTAACACAAGTGCGAAAAGTGGTTTTTCAACACTATCACAAGTGCAAAAAGTGTTTTTTCCACACTAATACAAGTGCAAAAGTGGTTTCCTGCACCAACACAAGTGCGAAAAGTGGTTTTTCAACACTAACACAAGTGCAAAAAGTGGTTTTTCAACACTAACACAAGTGCGAAAAGTGGTTTTTCAACACCAACACAAATGCGAAAAGTGGTTTTTCCACACTAATACAAGTGCAAAAGTGGTTTCCTGCACCAACACAAGTGCGAAAAGTGGTTTTTCAACACTAACACAAGTGCGAAAAGTGGTTTTTCAACACTATCACAAGTGCAAAAAGTGTTTTTTCCACACTAATACAAGTGCAAAAGTGGTTTCCTGCACCAACACAAGTGCGAAAAGTGGTTTTTCAACACTAACACAAGTGCGAAAAGTGGTTTTCAACACTAACACAAGTGCGAAAAGTGGTTTTTCCACACTAATACAAGTGCAAAAGTGGTTTCCTGCACCAACACAAGTGCGAAAGGTGGTTTCTCAACACTACACAAGTGCGAAAAGTGGTTTTTCAACACTATCACAAGTGCAAAAAGTGTTTTTTTCCACACTAAGACAAGTGCAAAAGTTGTTTCCTGCACCAACACAAGTGCGGAAAGTGGTTTTTCAACACTAACACAAGTGCGAAAAGTGGTATTTTAACACTAACACAAGTGCGAAAAGTGGTTTTTCAACACTAACACAAGTGCGAAAAGTGGTTTTTCCACACTAACACAAGTGCAAAAGTGGTTTCCTGTACCAACACAAGTGCGAAAAGTGGTTTTTCAACACTAACACAAGTGCGAAAAGTGGTTTTTCAACACTACCACAAGTGCGAAAAGTGGTTTTTCAACACTATCACAAGTGCAAAAAGTGTTTTTTCCACACTAATACAAGTGCAAAAGTGGTTTCCTGCACCAACACAAGTGCGAAAAGTGGTTTTTCAACACTAACACAAGTGCAAAAAGTGGTTTTTCAACACTATCACAAGTGCAAAAAGTGTTTTTTCCACACTAATACAAGTGCAAAAGTGGTTTCCTGCACCAACACAAGTGCGAAAAGTGGTTTTTCAACACTAACACTGGTGCGAAAAGTGGTTTTTCAACACTAACACAAGTGCAAAAAGTGGTTTTTCAACACTATCACAAGTGCAAAAAGTGTTTTTTCCACACTAATACAAGTGCAAAAGTGGTTTCCTGCACCAACACAGGTGCGAAAAGTGGTTTTTCAACACTAACACAATGGCGAAAAGTGGTATTTCAACACTAACACAAGTGCGAAAAGTGGTTTTTCAACACTAACACAAGTGCGAAAAGTGGTTTTTCCACACTAATACAAGTGCAAAAGTGGTTTCCTGCACCAACACAAGTGCGAAAAGTGGTTTTTCAACACTAACACAAGTGCGAAAAGTGGTTTTTCAACACTATCACAAGTGCAAAAAGTGTTTTTCCACACTAATACAAGTGCAAAAGTGGTTTCCTGCACCAACACAAGTGCGAAAAGTGGTTTTTCAACACTAACACAAGTGCGAAAAATGGTTTTTCAACATTAACACAAGTGCGAAAAGTGGTTTTTCCACACTAATACAAGTGCAAAAGTGGTTTCCTGTACCAAAACAAGTGTGAAAAGTGGTTTTTCAACACTAACACAAGTGCGGAAAGTGGTTTTTTAACACTATCACAAGTGCAAAAAGTGTTTTTTCCACACTAATACAAGGGCAAAAGTGGTTTCCTGCACCAACACAAGTGCGAAAAGTGGTTTTTCAACACTAACACAAGTGCGAAAAGTTGTTTTTCAACACTATCACAAGTGCAAAAGTGGTTTCCTGCACCAACACAAGTGCGAAAAGTGGTTTTTCAACACTAACACAAGTGCGAAAAGTGGTTTTTCAACACTATCACAAGTGCAAAAAGTGTTTTTTCCACACTAATACAAGTGCAAAAGTGGTTTCCTGCACCAACACAAGTGCGAAAAGTGGTTTTTCAACACTAACACAGGTGCGAAAAGTGGTTTTTCAACACTAACACAAGTGCAAAAAGTGGTTTTTCAACACTAATACAAGTGCAAAAGTGGTTTCCTGCACCAACACAAGTGCGAAAAGTGGTTTTTCAACAATAACACAAGTGCGAAAAGTGGTTTTTCAACACTAACACAAGTGCGAAAAGTGGTTTTTCCACACTAATACAAGTGCAAAAGTGGTTTCCTGCACCAACACAAGTGCGAAAAGTGGTTTTTCAACACTAACACAAGTGCGAAAAGTGGTTTTTCAACACTATCACAAGTGCAAAAAGTGTTTTTTCCACACTAATACAAGTGCAAAAGTGGTTTCCTGCACCAACACAAGTGCGAAAAGTGGTTTTTCAACACTAACACAAGTGCAAAAAGTGGTTTTTCAACACTAACACAAGTGCGAAAAGTGGTTTTTCAACACCAACACAAATGCGAAAAGTGGTTTTTCCACACTAATACAAGTGCAAAAGTGGTTTCCTGCACCAACACAAGTGCGAAAAGTGGTTTTTCAACACTAACACAAGTGCGAAAAGTGGTTTTTCAACACTATCACAAGTGCAAAAAGTGTTTTTTCCACACTAATACAAGTGCAAAAGTGGTTTCCTGCACCAACACAAGTGCGAAAAGTGGTTTTTCAACACTAACACAAGTGCGAAAAGTGGTTTTCAACACTAACACAAGTGCGAAAAGTGGTTTTTCCATACTAATACAAGTGCAAAAGTGGTTTCCTGCACCAACACAAGTGCGAAAGGTGGTTTCTCAACACTACACAAGTGCGAAAAGTGGTTTTTCAACACTATCACAAGTGCAAAAAGTGTTTTTTTCCACACTAATACAAGTGCAAAAGTTGTTTCCTGCACCAACACAAGTGCGGAAAGTGGTTTTTCAACACTAACACAAGTGCGAAAAGTGGTATTTTAACACTAACACAAGTGCGAAAAGTGGTTTTTCAACACTAACACAAGTGCGAAAAGTGGTTTTTCCACACTAACACAAGTGCAAAAGTGGTTTCCTGTACCAACACAAGTGCGAAAAGTGGTTTTTCAACACTAACACAAGTGCGAAAAGTGGTTTTTCAACACTACCACAAGTGCGAAAAGTGGTTTTTCAACACTATCACAAGTGCAAAAAGTGTTTTTTCCACACTAATACAAGTGCAAAAGTGGTTTCCTGCACCAACACAAGTGCGGAAAGTGGTTTTTCAACACTAACACAAGTGCGAAAAGTGGTATTTCAACACTAACACAAGTGCGAAAAGTGTTTTTTCAACACTAACACAAGTGCAAAAGTGGTTTTTCCACACTAATACAAGTGCAAAAGTGGTTTGCTGCACCAACACAAGTGCGAAAAGTGGTTTTTCAACACTAACACAAGTGCGAAAAGTGGTTTTTCAACACTATCACAAGTGCAAAAAGTGTTTTTTCCACACTAATACAAGGGCAAAAGTGGTTTCCTGCACCAACACAAGTGCGAAAAGTGGTTTTTCAACACTAACACAAGTGCGAAAAGTGGTTTTTCAACACTATCACAAGTGCAAAAGTGGTTTCCTGCACCAACACAAGTGCGAAAAGTGGTTTTTCAACACTAACACAAGTGCGAAAAGTGGTTTTTCAACACTATCACAAGTGCAAAAAGTGTTTTTTCCACACTAATACAAGTGCAAAAGTGGTTTCCTGCACCAACACAAGTGCGAAAAGTGGTTTTTCAACACTAACACAGGTGCGAAAAGTGGTTTTTCAACACTAACACAAGTGCAAAAAGTGGTTTTTCAACACTAATACAAGTGCAAAAGTGGTTTCCTGCACCAACACAAGTGCGAAAGGTGGTTTTTCAACACTAACACAAGTGCGAAAAGTGGTTTTTCAACACTATCACAAGTGCAAAAAATGTTTTTTCCTCACTAATACAAGTGCAAAAGTGGTTTCCTGGACCAACACAAGTGCGAAAAGTGGTTTTTCAACACTAACACAAGTGCGAAAAGTGGTTTTTCAACACTAACACAAGTGCGAAAGTGGTTTTTCAACACTATCACCAGTGCAAAAAGTGTTTTTTCCACACTAATACAAGTGCAAAAGTGGTTTCCTGCACCAACACAAGTGCGGAAAGTGGTTTTTAAACACTAACACAAGTGTGAAAAGTGGTATTTCAACACTAACACAAGTGCGAAAAGTGGTTTTTCAACACTAACACAAGTGCGAAAAGTGGATTTTCCACACTAATACAAGTGCAAAAGTGGTTTGCTGCACCAACACAAGGGCGAAAAGTGGTTTTTCAACACTAACACAAGTGCGAAAAGTGGTTTTTCAACACTATCACAAGTGCAAAAAGTGTTTTTTCCACACTAATACAAGGGCAAAAGTGGTTTCCTGCACCAACACAAGTGCGAAAAGTGGTTTTTCAACACTAACACAAGTGCGAAAAGTGGTTTTTCAACACTAACACAAGTGCGAAAAGTGGTTTTTCAACACTAACACAAGTGCGAAATGTGGTTTTTCCACACTATTACAAGTGCAAAAGTGGTTTCCTGCACCAACACAAGTGCAAAAAGTGGTTTTTCAACACCAACACAAGTGCGAAAAGTGGTTTTTCAACACTATCACATGTGCAAAAAGTGTTTTTTCCACACTAATACAAGTGCAAAAGTGGTTTCCTGCACCAACACAAGTGCGAAAAGTGGTTTTTCAACACTAACACAAGTGCGAAAAGTGGTTTTTCAACACTATCACAAGTGCAAAAAGTGTTTTTTCCACACTAATACAAGTGCAAAAGTGGTTTCCTGCACCAACACAAGTGCGAAAAGTGGTTTTTCAACACTAACACTGGTGCGAAAAGTGGTTTTTCAACACTAACACAAGTGCAAAAAGTGGTTTTTCAACACTATCACAAGTGCAAAAAGTGTTTTTTCCACACTAATACAAGTGCAAAAGTGGTTTCCTGCACCAACACAGGTGCGAAAAGTGGTTTTTCAACACTAACACAATGGCGAAAAGTGGTATTTCAACACTAACACAAGTGCGAAAAGTGGTTTTTCAACACTAACACAAGTGCGAAAAGTGGTTTTTCCACACTAATACAAGTGCAAAAGTGGTTTCCTGCACCAACACAAGTGCGAAAAGTGGTTTTTCAACACTAACACAAGTGCGAAAAGTGGTTTTTCAACACTATCACAAGTGCAAAAAGTGTTTTTCCACACTAATACAAGTGCAAAAGTGGTTTCCTGCACCAACACAAGTGCGAAAAGTGGTTTTTCAACACTAACACAAGTGCGAAAAATGGTTTTTCAACATTAACACAAGTGCGAAAAGTGGTTTTTCCACACTAATACAAGTGCAAAAGTGGTTTCCTGTACCAAAACAAGTGTGAAAAGTGGTTTTTCAACACTAACACAAGTGCGGAAAGTGGTTTTTTAACACTATCACAAGTGCAAAAAGTGTTTTTTCCACACTAATACAAGTGCAAAAGTGGTTTCCTGCACCAACACAAGTGCGGAAAGTGGTTTTTCAACACTAACACAAGTGCGAAAAGTGGTATTTTAACACTAACACAAGTGCGAAAAGTGGTTTTTCAACACTAACACAAGTGCAAAAGTGGTTTCCTGTACCAACACAAGTGCGAAAAGTGGTTTTTCAACACTAACACAAGTGCGAAAAGTGGTTTTTCAACACTACCACAAGTGCGAAAAGTGGTTTTTCAACACTATCACAAGTGCAAAAAGTGTTTTTTCCACACTAATACAAGTGCAAAAGTGGTTTCCTGCACCAACACAAGTGCGGCAAGTGGTTTTTCAACACTAACACAAGTGCGAAAGTGGTTTTTCCACACTAATACAAGTGCAAAAGTGGTTTGCTGCACCAACACAAGTGCGAAAAGTGGTTTTTCAACACTAACACAAGTGCGAAAAGTGGTTTTTCAACACTATCACAAGTGCAAAAAGTGTTTTTTCCACACTAATACAAGGGCAAAAGTGGTTTCCTGCACCAACACAAGTGCGAAAAGTGGTTTTTCAACACTAACACAAGTGCGAAAAGTTGTTTTTCAACACTATCACAAGTGCAAATGTGGTTTCCTGCACCAACACAAGTGCGAAAAGTGGTTTTTCAACACTAACACAAGTGCGAAAAGTGGTTTTTCAACACTATCACAAGTGCAAAAAGTGTTTTTTCCACACTAATACAAGTGCAAAAGTGGTTTCCTGCACCAACACAAGTGCGAAAAGTGGTTTTTCAACACTAACACAGGTGCGAAAAGTGGTTTTTCAACACTAACACAAGTGCAAAAAGTGGTTTTTCAACGCTAATACAAGTGCAAAAGTGGTTTCCTGCACCAACACAAGTGCGAAAAGTGGTTTTTCAACACTAACACAAGTGCGAAAAGTGGTTTTTCAACACTAACACAAGTGCGAAAAGTGGTTTTTCCACACTAATACAAGTGCAAAAGTGGTTTCCTGCACCAACACAAGTGCGAAAAGTGGTTTTTCAACACTAACACAAGTGCGAAAAGTGGTTTTTCAACACTATCACAAGTGCAAAAAGTGTTTTTTCCACACTAATACAAGTGCAAAAGTGGTTTCCTGCACCAACACAAGTGCGAAAAGTGGTTTTTCAACACTAACACAAGTGCAAAAAGTGGTTTTTCAACACTAACACAAGTGCGAAAAGTGGTTTTTCAACACCAACACAAATGCGAAAAGTGGTTTTTCCACACTAATACAAGTGCAAAAGTGGTTTCCTGCACCAACACAAGTGCGAAAAGTGGTTTTTCAACACTAACACAAGTGCGAAAAGTGGTTTTTCAACACTATCACAAGTGCAAAAAGTGTTTTTTCCACACTAATACAAGTGCAAAAGTGGTTTCCTGCACCAACACAAGTGCGAAAAGTGGTTTTTCAACACTAACACAAGTGCGAAAAGTGGTTTTCAACACTAACACAAGTGCGAAAAGTGGTTTTTCCACACTAATACAAGTGCAAAAGTGGTTTCCTGCACCAACACAAGTGCGAAAGGTGGTTTCTCAACACTACACAAGTGCGAAAAGTGGTTTTTCAACACTATCACAAGTGCAAAAAGTGTTTTTTTCCACACTAAGACAAGTGCAAAAGTTGTTTCCTGCACCAACACAAGTGCGGAAAGTGGTTTTTCAACACTAACACAAGTGCGAAAAGTGGTATTTTAACACTAACACAAGTGCGAAAAGTGGTTTTTCAACACTAACACAAGTGCGAAAAGTGGTTTTTCCACACTAACACAAGTGCAAAAGTGGTTTCCTGTACCAACACAAGTGCGAAAAGTGGTTTTTCAACACTAACACAAGTGCGAAAAGTGGTTTTTCAACACTACCACAAGTGCGAAAAGTGGTTTTTCAACACTATCACAAGTGCAAAAAGTGTTTTTTCCACACTAATACAAGTGCAAAAGTGGTTTCCTGCACCAACACAAGTGCGAAAAGTGGTTTTTCAACACTAACACAAGTGCAAAAAGTGGTTTTTCAACACTATCACAAGTGCAAAAAGTGTTTTTTCCACACTAATACAAGTGCAAAAGTGGTTTCCTGCACCAACACAAGTGCGAAAAGTGGTTTTTCAACACTAACACTGGTGCGAAAAGTGGTTTTTCAACACTAACACAAGTGCAAAAAGTGGTTTTTCAACACTATCACAAGTGCAAAAAGTGTTTTTTCCACACTAATACAAGTGCAAAAGTGGTTTCCTGCACCAACACAGGTGCGAAAAGTGGTTTTTCAACACTAACACAATGGCGAAAAGTGGTATTTCAACACTAACACAAGTGCGAAAAGTGGTTTTTCAACACTAACACAAGTGCGAAAAGTGGTTTTTCCACACTAATACAAGTGCAAAAGTGGTTTCCTGCACCAACACAAGTGCGAAAAGTGGTTTTTCAACACTAACACAAGTGCGAAAAGTGGTTTTTCAACACTATCACAAGTGCAAAAAGTGTTTTTCCACACTAATACAAGTGCAAAAGTGGTTTCCTGCACCAACACAAGTGCGAAAAGTGGTTTTTCAACACTAACACAAGTGCGAAAAATGGTTTTTCAACATTAACACAAGTGCGAAAAGTGGTTTTTCCACACTAATACAAGTGCAAAAGTGGTTTCCTGTACCAAAACAAGTGTGAAAAGTGGTTTTTCAACACTAACACAAGTGCGGAAAGTGGTTTTTTAACACTATCACAAGTGCAAAAAGTGTTTTTTCCACACTAATACAAGTGCAAAAGTGGTTTCCTGCACCAACACAAGTGCGGAAAGTGGTTTTTCAACACTAACACAAGTGCGAAAAGTGGTATTTTAACACTAACACAAGTGCGAAAAGTGGTTTTTCAACACTAACACAAGTGCAAAAGTGGTTTCCTGTACCAACACAAGTGCGAAAAGTGGTTTTTCAACACTAACACAAGTGCGAAAAGTGGTTTTTCAACACTACCACAAGTGCGAAAAGTGGTTTTTCAACACTATCACAAGTGCAAAAAGTGTTTTTTCCACACTAATACAAGTGCAAAAGTGGTTTCCTGCACCAACACAAGTGCGGCAAGTGGTTTTTCAACACTAACACAAGTGCGAAAGTGGTTTTTCCACACTAATACAAGTGCAAAAGTGGTTTGCTGCACCAACACAAGTGCGAAAAGTGGTTTTTCAACACTAACACAAGTGCGAAAAGTGGTTTTTCAACACTATCACAAGTGCAAAAAGTGTTTTTTCCACACTAATACAAGGGCAAAAGTGGTTTCCTGCACCAACACAAGTGCGAAAAGTGGTTTTTCAACACTAACACAAGTGCGAAAAGTTGTTTTTCAACACTATCACAAGTGCAAAAGTGGTTTCCTGCACCAACACAAGTGCGAAAAGTGGTTTTTCAACACTAACACAAGTGCGAAAAGTGGTTTTTCAACACTATCACAAGTGCAAAAAGTGTTTTTTCCACACTAATACAAGTGCAAAAGTGGTTTCCTGCACCAACACAAGTGCGAAAAGTGGTTTTTCAACACTAACACAGGTGCGAAAAGTGGTTTTTCAACACTAACACAAGTGCAAAAAGTGGTTTTTCAACACTAATACAAGTGCAAAAGTGGTTTCCTGCACCAACACAAGTGTGAAAAGTGGTTTTTCAACACTAACACAAGTGCGAAAAGTGGTTTTTCAACACTAACACAAGTGCGAAAAGTGGTTTTTCCACACTAATACAAGTGCAAAAGTGGTTTCCTGCACCAACACAAGTGCGAAAAGTGGTTTTTCAACACTAACACAAGTGCGAAAAGTGGTTTTTCAACACTATCACAAGTGCAAAAAGTGTTTTTTCCACACTAATACAAGTGCAAAAGTGGTTTCCTGCACCAACACAAGTGCGAAAAGTGGTTTTTCAACACTAACACAAGTGCAAAAAGTGGTTTTTCAACACTAACACAAGTGCGAAAAGTGGTTTTTCAACACCAACACAAATGCGAAAAGTGGTTTTTCCACACTAATACAAGTGCAAAAGTGGTTTCCTGCACCAACACAAGTGCGAAAAGTGGTTTTTCAACACTAACACAAGTGCGAAAAGTGGTTTTTCAACACTATCACAAGTGCAAAAAGTGTTTTTTCCACACTAATACAAGTGCAAAAGTGGTTTCCTGCACCAACACAAGTGCGAAAAGTGGTTTTTCAACACTAACACAAGTGCGAAAAGTGGTTTTCAACACTAACACAAGTGCGAAAAGTGGTTTTTCCACACTAATACAAGTGCAAAAGTGGTTTCCTGCACCAACACAAGTGCGAAAGGTGGTTTCTCAACACTACACAAGTGCGAAAAGTGGTTTTTCAACACTATCACAAGTGCAAAAAGTGTTTTTTTCCACACTAATACAAGTGCAAAAGTTGTTTCCTGCACCAACACAAGTGCGGAAAGTGGTTTTTCAACACTAACACAAGTGCGAAAAGTGGTATTTTAACACTAACACAAGTGCGAAAAGTGGTTTTTCAACACTAACACAAGTGCGAAAAGTGGTTTTTCCACACTAACACAAGTGCAAAAGTGGTTTCCTGTACCAACACAAGTGCGAAAAGTGGTTTTTCAACACTAACACAAGTGCGAAAAGTGGTTTTTCAACACTACCACAAGTGCGAAAAGTGGTTTTTCAACACTATCACAAGTGCAAAAAGTGTTTTTTCCACACTAATACAAGTGCAAAAGTGGTTTCCTGCACCAACACAAGTGCGGAAAGTGGTTTTTCAACACTAACACAAGTGCGAAAAGTGGTATTTCAACACTAACACAAGTGCGAAAAGTGTTTTTTCAACACTAACACAAGTGCAAAAGTGGTTTTTCCACACTAATACAAGTGCAAAAGTGGTTTGCTGCACCAACACAAGTGCGAAAAGTGGTTTTTCAACACTAACACAAGTGCGAAAAGTGGTTTTTCAACACTATCACAAGTGCAAAAAGTGTTTTTTACACACTAATACAAGGGCAAAAGTGGTTTCCTGCACCAACACAAGTGCGAAAAGTGGTTTTTCAACACTAACACAAGTGCGAAAAGTGGTTTGTCAACACTATCACAAGTGCAAAAGTGGTTTCCTGCACCAACACAAGTGCGAAAAGTGGTTTTTCAACACTAACACAAGTGCGAAAAGTGGTTTTTCAACACTATCACAAGTGCAAAAAGTGTTTTTTCCACACTAATACAAGTGCAAAAGTGGTTTCCTGCACCAACACAAGTGCGAAAAGTGGTTTTTCAACACTAACACAGGTGCGAAAAGTGGTTTTTCAACACTAACACAAGTGCAAAAAGTGGTTTTTCAACACTAATACAAGTGCAAAAGTGGTTTCCTGCACCAACACAAGTGCGAAAGGTGGTTTTTCAACACTAACACAAGTGCGAAAAGTGGTTTTTCAACACTATCACAAGTGCAAAAAATGTTTTTTCCTCACTAATACAAGTGCAAAAGTGGTTTCCTGGACCAACACAAGTGCGAAAAGTGGTTTTTCAACACTAACACAAGTGCGAAAAGTGGTTTTTCAACACTATCACAAGTGCGAAAAGTAGTTTTTCAACACTATCACCAGTGCAAAAAGTGTTTTTTCCACACTAATACAAGTGCAAAAGTGGTTTCCTGCACCAACACAAGTGCGGAAAGTGGTTTTTAAACACTAACACAAGTGTGAAAAGTGGTGTTTCAACACTAACACAAGTGCGAAAAGTGGTTTTTCAACACTAACACAAGTGCGAAAAGTGGATTTTCCACACTAATACAAGTGCAAAAGTGGTTTGCTGCACCAACACAAGGGCGAAAAGTGGTTTTTCAACACTAACACAAGTGCGAAAAGTGGTTTTTCAACACTATCACAAGTGCAAAAAGTGTTTTTTCCACACTAATACAAGGGCAAAAGTGGTTTCCTGCACCAACACAAGTGCGAAAAGTGGTTTTTCAACACTAACACAAGTGTGAAAAGTGGTTTTTCAACACTAACACAAGTGCGAAAAGTGGTTTTTCAACACTAACACAAGTGCGAAATGTGGTTTTTCCACACTATTACAAGTGCAAAAGTGGTTTCCTGCACCAACACAAGTGCAAAAAGTGGTTTTTCAACACCAACACAAGTGCGAAAAGTGGTTTTTCAACACTATCACATGTGCAAAAAGTGTTTTTTCCACACTAATACAAGTGCAAAAGTGGTTTCCTGCACCAACACAAGTGCGAAAAGTGGTTTTTCAACACTAACACAAGTGCGAAAAGTGGTTTTTCAACACTATCACAAGTGCAAAAAGTGTTTTTTCCACACTAATACAAGTGCAAAAGTGGTTTCCTGCACCAACACAAGTGCGAAAAGTGGTTTTTCAACACTAACACTGGTGCGAAAAGTGGTTTTTCAACACTAACACAAGTGCAAAAAGTGGTTTTTCAACACTACCACAAGTGCAAAAAGTGTTTTTTCCACACTAATACAAGTGCAAAAGTGGTTTCCTGCACCAACACAGGTGCGAAAAGTGGTTTTTCAACACTAACACAATGGCGAAAAGTGGTATTTCAACACTAACACAAGTGCGAAAAGTGGTTTTTCAACACTAACACAAGTGCGAAAAGTGGTTTTTCCACACTAATACAAGTGCAAAAGTGGTTTCCTGCACCAACACAAGTGCGAAAAGTGGTTTTTCAACACTAACACAAGTGCGAAAAGTGGTTTTTCAACACTATCACAAGTGCAAAAAGTGTTTTTCCACACTAATACAAGTGCAAAAGTGGTTTCCTGCACCAACACAAGTGCGAAAAGTGGTTTTTCAACACTAACACAAGTGCGAAAAGTGGTTTTTCAACATTAACACATGTGCGAAAAGTGGTTTTTCCACACTAATACAAGTGCAAAAGTGGTTTCCTGTACCAAAACAAGTGTGAAAAGTGGTTTTTCAACACTAACACAAGTGCGGAAAGTGGTTTTTTAACTCTATCACAAGTGCAAAAAGTGTTTTTTCCACACTAATACAAGTGCAAAAGTGGTTTCCTGCACCAACACAAGTGCGGAAAGTGGTTTTTCAACACTAACACAAGTGCGAAAGTGGTATTTTAACACTAACACAAGTGCGAAAAGTGGTTTTTCAACACTAACACAAGTGCAAAAGTGGTTTCCTGTACCAACACAAGTGCGAAAAGTGGTTTTTCAACACTAACACAAGTGCGAAAAGTGGTTTTTCAACACTACCACAAGTGCGAAAAGTGGTTTTTCAACACTATCACAAGTGCAAAAAGTGTTTTTTCCACACTAATACAAGTGCAAAAGTGGTTTCCTGCACCAACACAAGTGCGGCAAGTGGTTTTTCAACACTAACACAAGTGCGAAAAGTGGTATTTCAACACTAACACAAGTGCGAAAAGTGTTTTTTCAACACTAACACAAGTGCAAAAGTGGTTTTTCCACACTAATACAAGTGCAAAAGTGGTTTGCTGCACCAACACAAGTGCGAAAAGTGGTTTGTCAACACTAACACAAGTGCGAAAAGTGGTTTTTCAACACTATCACAAGTGCAAAAAGTGTTTTTTCCACACTAATACAAGGGCAAAAGTGGTTTCCTGCACCAACACAAGTGCGAAAAGTGGTTTTTCAACACTAACACAAGTGCGAAAAGTGGTTTTTCAACACTATCACAAGTGCAAAAGTGGTTTCCTGCACCAACACAAGTGCGAAAAGTGGTTTTTCAACACTAACACAAGTGCGAAAAGTGGTTTTTCAACACTATCACAAGTGCAAAAAGTGTTTTTTCAACACTATCACAAGTGCAAAAGTGGTTTCCTGCACCAACACAAGTGCGAAAAGTGGTTTTTCAACACTAACACAAGTGCGAAAAGTGGTTTTTCAACACTATCACAAGTGCAAAAGTGGTTTCCTGCACTAACACAAGTGCGAAAAGTGGTTTTTCAACACTAACACAAGTGCGAAAAGTGGTTTTTCAACACTATCACAAGTGCAAAAAGTGGTTTTTCAACACTATCACAAGTGCAAAAGTGGTTTCCTGCACCAACACAAGTGCGAAAAGTGGTTTTTCAACACTAACACAAGTGCGAAAAGTGGTTTTTCAACACTATCACAAGTGCAAAAGTGGTTTCCTGCACCAACACAAGTGCGAAAAGTGGTTTTTCAACACTAACACAGGTGCGAAAAGTGGTTTTTCAACACTAACACAAGTGCAAAAAGTGGTTTTTCAACACTAATACAAGTGCAAAAGTGGTTTCCTGCACCAACACAAGTGCGAAAGGTGGTTTTTCAACACTAACACAAGTGCGAAAAGTGGTTTTTCAACACTATCACAAGTGCAAAAAATGTTTTTTCCACACTAATACAAGTGCAAAAGTGGTTTACTGTACCAACACAAGTGCGAAAAGTGGTTTTTCAACACTAACACAAGTGCGAAAAGTGGTTTTTCAACACTAACACAAGTGCGAAAAGTGGTTTTTCAACACTATCACAAGTGCAAAAAGTGTTTTTTCCACACTAATACAAGTGCAAAAGTGGTTTCCTGCACCAACACAAGTGCGGAAAGTGGTTTTTCAACACTAACACAAGTGTGAAAAGTGGTATTTCAACACTAACACAAGTGCGAAAAGTGGTTTTTCAACACTAACACAAGTGAGAAAAGTGGATTTTCCACACTAATACAAGTGCAAAAGTGGTTTGCTGCACCAACACAAGTGCGAAAAGTGGTTTTTCAACACTATCACAAGTGCAAAAAGTGTTTTTTCCACACTAATACAAGTGCAAAAGTGGTTTCCTGCACCAACACAAGTGCGAAAAGTGGTTTTTCAACACTAACACAAGTGCGAAAAGTGGTTTTCAACACTAACACAAGTGCGAAAAGTGGTTTTTCCACACTAATACAAGTGCAAAAGTGGTTTCCTGCACCAACACAAGTGCGAAAGGTGGTTTCTCAACACTACACAAGTGCGAAAAGTGGTTTTTCAACACTATCACAAGTGCAAAAAGTGTTTTTTTCCACACTAATACAAGTACAAAAGTTGTTTCCTGCACCAACACAAGTGCGGAAAGTGGTTTTTCAACACTAACACAAGTGCGAAAAGTGGTATTTTAACACTAACACAAGTGCGAAAAGTGGTTTTTCAACACTAACACAAGTGCGAAAAGTGGTTTTTCCACACTAACACAAGTGCAAAAGTGGTTTCCTGTACCAACACAAGTGCGAAAAGTGGTTTTTCAACACTAACACAAGTGCGAAAAGTGGTTTTTCAACACTACCACAAGTGCGAAAAGTGGTTTTTCAACACTATCACAAGTGCAAAAAGTGTTTTTTCCACACTAATACAAGTGCAAAAGTGGTTTCCTGCACCAACACAAGTGCGGAAAGTGGTTTTTCAACACTAACACAAGTGCGAAAAGTGGTATTTCAACACTAACACAAGTGCGAAAAGTGTTTTTTCAACACTAACACAAGTGCAAAAGTGGTTTTTCCACACTAATACAAGTGCAAAAGTGGTTTGCTGCACCAACACAAGTGCGAAAAGTGGTTTTTCAACACTAACACAAGTGCGAAAAGTGGTTTTTCAACACTATCACAAGTGCAAAAAGTGTTTTTTCCACACTAATACAAGGGCAAAAGTGGTTTCCTGCACCAACACAAGTGCGAAAAGTGGTTTTTCAACACTAACACAAGTGCGAAAAGTGGTTTTTCAACACTATCACAAGTGCAAAAGTGGTTTCCTGCACCAACACAAGTGCGAAAAGTGGTTTTTCAACACTAACACAAGTGCGAAAAGTGGTTTTTCAACACTATCACAAGTGCAAAAAGTGTTTTTTCCACACTAATACAAGTGCAAAAGTGGTTTCCTGCACCAACACAAGTGCGAAAAGTGGTTTTTCAACACTAACACAGGTGCGAAAAGTGGTTTTTCAACACTAACACAAGTGCAAAAAGTGGTTTTTCAACACTAATACAAGTGCAAAAGTGGTTTCCTGCACCAACACAAGTGCGAAAGGTGGTTTTTCAACACTAACACAAGTGCGAAAAGTGGTTTTTCAACACTATCACAAGTGCAAAAAATGTTTTTTCCTCACTAATACAAGTGCAAAAGTGGTTTCCTGGACCAACACAAGTGCGAAAAGTGGTTTTTCAACACTAACACAAGTGCGAAAAGTGGTTTTTCAACACTAACACAAGTGCGAAAAGTCGTTTTTCAACACTATCACCAGTGCAAAAAGTGTTTTTTCCACACTAATACAAGTGCAAAAGTGGTTTCCTGCACCAACACAAGTGCGGAAAGTGGTTTTTAAACACTAACACAAGTGTGAAACGTGGTATTTCAACACTAACACAAGTGCGAAAAGTGGTTTTTCAACACTAACACAAGTGCGAAAAGTGGATTTTCCACACTAATACAAGTGCAAAAGTGGTTTGCTGCACCAACACAAGGGCGAAAAGTGGTTTTTCAACACTAACACAAGTGCGAAAAATGGTTTTTCAACACTATCACAAGTGCAAAAAGTGTTTTTTCCACACTAATACAAGGGCAAAAGTGGTTTCCTGCACCAACACAAGTGCGAAAAGTGGTTTTTCAACACTAACACAAGTGCGAAAAGTGGTTTTTCAACACTAACACAAGTGCGAAAAGTGGTTTTTCAACACTAACACAAGTGCGAAATGTGGTTTTTCCACACTATTACAAGTGCAAAAGTGGTTTCCTGCACCAACACAAGTGCAAAAAGTGGTTTTTCAACACCAACACAAGTGCGAAAAGTGGTTTTTCAACACTAACACAAGTGCGAAAAGTGGTTTTTCAACACTATCACAAGTGCAAAAAGTGTTTTTTCCACACTAATACAAGTGCAAAAAGTGGTTTTTCAACACTAACACTGGTGCGAAAAGTGGTTTTTCAACACTAACACAAGTGCAAAAAGTGGTTTTTCAACACTATCACAAGTGCAAAAAGTGTTTTTTCCACACTAATACAAGTGCAAAAGTGGTTTCCTGCACCAACACAGGTGCGAAAAGTGGTTTTTCAACACTAACACAATGGCGAAAAGTGGTATTTCAACACTAACACAAGTGCGAAAAGTGGTTTTTCAACACTAACACAAGTGCGAAAAGTGGTTTTTCCACACTAATACAAGTGCAAAAGTGGTTTCCTGCACCATCACAAGTGCGAAAAGTGGTTTTTCAACACTAACACAAGTGCGAAAAGTGGTTTTTCAACACTATCACAAGTGCAAAAAGTGTTTTTCCACACTAATACAAGTGCAAAAGTGGTTTCCTGCACCAACACAAGTGCGAAAAGTGGTTTTTCAACACTAACACAAGTGCGAAAAGTGGTTTTTCAACATTAACACAAGTGCGAAAAGTGGTTTTTCCACACTAATACAAGTGCAAAAGTGGTTTCCTGTACCAAAACAAGTGTGAAAAGTGGTTTTTCAACACTAACACAAGTGCGGAAAGTGGTTTTTTAACACTATCACAAGTGCAAAAAGTGTTTTTTCCACACTAATACAAGTGCAAAAGTGGTTTCCTGTACCAACACAAGTGCGGAAAGTGGTTTTTCAACACTAACACAAGTGCGAAAAGTGGTATTTTAACACTAACACAAGTGCAAAAAGTGGTTTTTCAACACTAACACAAGTGCGAAAAGTGGTTTTTCCACACTAACACAAGTGCAAAAGTGGTTTCCTGTACCAACACAAGTGCGAAAAGTGGTTTTTCAACACTAACACAAGTGCGAAAAGTGGTTTTTCAACACTACCACAAGTGCGAAAAGTGGTTTTTCAACACTATCACAAGTGCAAAAAGTGTTTTTTCCACACTAATACAAGTGCAAAAGTGGTTTCCTGCACCAACACAAGTGCAGAAAGTGGTTTTTCAACACTAACACAAGTGCGAAAAGTGGTATTTCAACACTAACACAAGTGCGAAAAGTGTTTTTTCAACACTAACACAAGTGCAAAAGTGGTTTTTCCACACTAATACAAGTGCAAAAGTGGTTTGCTGCACCAACACAAGTGCGAAAAGTGGTTTTTCAACACTAACACAAGTGCGAAAAGTGGTTTTTCAACACTATCACAAGTGCAAAAAGTGTTTTTTCCACACTAATACAAGGGCAAAAGTGGTTTCCTGCACCAACACAAGTGCGAAAAGTGGTTTTTCAACACTAACACAAGTGCGAAAAGTGGTTTTTCAACACTATCACAAGTGCAAAAGTAGTTTCCTGCACCAACACAAGTGCGAAAAGTGGTTTTTCAACACTAACACAAGTGCGAAAAGTGGTTTTTCAACACTATCACAAGTGCAAAAAGTGTTTTTTCCACACTAATACAAGTGCAAAAGTGGTTTCCTGCACCAACACAAGTGCGAAAAGTGGTTTTTCAACACTAACACAGGTGCGAAAAGTGGTTTTTCAACACTAACACAAGTGCAAAAAGTGTTTTTTCCACACTAATACAAGTGCAAAAGTGGTTTCCTGCACCAACACAAGTGCGGAAAGTGGTTTTTCAACACTAACACAAGTGTGAAAAGTGGTATTTCAACACTAACACAAGTGCGAAAAGTGGTTTTTCAACACTAACACAAGTGCGAAAAGTGGATTTTCCACACTAATACAAGTGCAAAAGTGGTTTGCTGCACCAACACAAGGGCGAAAAGTGGTTTTTCAACACTAACACAAGTGCGAAAAGTGGTTTTTCAACACTATCACAAGTGCAAAAAGTGTTTTTTCCACACTAATACAAGGGCAAAAGTGGTTTCCTGCACCAACACAAGTGCGAAAAGTGGTTTTTCAACACTAACACAAGTGCGAAAAGTGGTTTTTCAACACTAACACAAGTGCGAAAAGTGGTTTTTCAACACTAACACAAGTGCGAAATGTGGTTTTTCCACACTATTACAAGTGCAAAAGTGGTTTCCTGCACCAACACAAGTGCGAAAAGTGGTTTTTCAACACCAACACAAGTGCGAAAAGTGGTTTTTCAACACTATCACATGTGCAAAAAGTGTTTTTTCCACACTAATACAAGTGCAAAAGTGGTTTCCTGCACCAACACAAGTGCGAAAAGTGGTTTTTCAACACTAACACAAGTGCGAAAAGTGGTTTTTCAACACTATCACAAGTGCAAAAAGTGTTTTTTCCACACTAATACAAGTGCAAAAGTGGTTTCCTGCACCAACACAAGTGCGAAAAGTGGTTTTTCAACACTAACACTGGTGCG
This sequence comes from Myxine glutinosa, assembly GCF_964187855.1. Taxonomy (NCBI): domain Eukaryota; kingdom Metazoa; phylum Chordata; class Myxini; order Myxiniformes; family Myxinidae; genus Myxine; species Myxine glutinosa. Next base: position 96,724 of record NW_027616668.1, on the reverse strand, counting down.
AAAAGTGGTTTTTCAACACTAACACAAGTGCAAAAAGTGGTTTTTCAACACTATCACAAGTGCAAAAAGTGTTTTTTCCACACTAATACAAGTGCAAAAGTGGTTTCCTGCACCAACACAGGTGCGAAAAGTGGTTTTTCAACACTAACACAATGGCGAAAAGTGGTATTTCAACACTAACACAAGTGCGAAAAGTGGTTTTTCAACACTAACACAAGTGCGAAAAGTGGTTTTTCCACACTAATACAAGTGCAAAAGTGGTTTCCTGCACCAACACAAGTGCGAAAAGTGGTTTTTCAACACTAACACAAGTGCGAAAAGTGGTTTTTCAACACTATCACAAGTGCAAAAAGTGTTTTTTCCACACTAATACAAGTGCAAAAGTGGTTTCCTGCACCAACACAAGTGCGAAAAGTTGTTTTTCAACACTAACACAAGTGCGAAAAGTGGTTATTCAACATTAACACAAGTGTGAAAAGTGGTTTTTCCACACTAATACAAGTGCAAAAGTGGTTTCCTGCACCAAAACAAGTGTGAAAAGTGGTTTTTCAACACTAACACAAGTGCGGAAAGTGGTATTTTAACACTATCATAAGTGCAAAAAGTATTTTTTCCACACTAATACAAGTGCAAAAGTGGTTTCCTGCACCAACACAAGTGCGAAAAGTGGTTTTTCAACACTAACACAAGTGCGAAAAGTGGTTTTTCAACACTAACACAAGTGCGAAAAGTGGTTTTTCAACACTAACACAAGTGCGAAAAGTGGTTTTTCCACACTAATACAAGTGCAAAAGTGGTTTCCTGCACCAACACAAGTGCGAAAAGTGGTTCATCAACACTAACACAAGTGCGAAAAGTGGTTTTTCAACACTAACACAAGTGCGAAAAGTGGTTTTTCAACACTAACACAAGTGCGAAAATTGGTTTTTCCACACTAATACAAGTGCAAAAGTGGTTTCCTGCACCAACACAAGTGCGAAAAGTGGTTTTTCAACACTAACACAAGTGCGAAAAGTGGTTTTTCAACACTAACACAAGTGCGAAAAGTGGTTTTCCACACTAATACAAGTGCAAAAGTGGTTTCCTGCACCAACACAAGTGCGAAAAGTGGTTTTTCAACACTAACACAAGTGTGAAAAGTGGTTTTTCAACACTAACACATGTGCGAGAAGTGGTTTTTCAACACTAACACAAGTGCGAAAAGTGGTTTTTCAACACTATCACAAGTGCAAAAAGTGTTTTTTCCACACTAATACAAGTGCAAAAGTGCTTTCCTGCACCAATACAAGTGCGAAAAGTGGTTTTTCAACACTAACACAAGTGCAAAAAGTGGTTTTTAAACACTAACACAAGTGCGAAAACTGGTTTTTCCACACTAATACGAGTGCAAAAGTGGTTTCCTGCACCAACACAAGTGCGAAAAGTGGTTTTTCAACACTAACACAAGTGCGAAAAGTGGTTTTTCAACACTATCACAGGTGCAAAAAGTGTTTTTTCCACACTAATACAAGTTCAAAAGTGGTTTCCTGCACCAACACAAGTGCGAAAAGTGGTTTTTCAACACTAACACAAGTGCGAAAATGTGGTTTTTCAACAATAACACAAGTGCGAAAAGTGGTTTTTCAACACTAACGTCTAACACAAGTGCGAAAAGTGGTTTTTCCACACTAATACAAGGGCAAAAGTGGTTTCCTGCACCAACACAAGTGCGAAAAGTGGTTTTTCAACACTAACACAAGTGCGAAAAGTGGTTTTTCAACACTAACACAAGTGCGAAAAGTGGTTTTTCCACACTAATACAAGTGCAAAAGTGGTTTCTTGCACCAACACAAGTGCGAAAAGTGGTTTTTCAACACTAACACAAGTGCGAAAAGTGGTTTTTCAACACTAACACAAGTGCGAAAAGTGGTTTTTCCACACTAATACAAGTGCAAATGTGGTTTCCTGCACCAACACAAGTGCGAGAAGTGGTTTTTCAACACTAACACAAGAGCGAAAAGTGGTTTTTCAACACTATCACAAGTGCAAAAAGTGTTTTTTCCACACTAATACAAGTGCAAAAGTGGTTTCCTGCACCAACACAAGTGCGAAAAGTGGTTTTTCAACACGAACACAAGTGCGAAAAGTGGTTTTTCAACACTAACACAAGTGCGAAAAGTGGTTTTTCCACACTAATACAAGTGCAAAAGTGGTTTCCTGCACCAACACAAGTGCGAAAAGTGGTTTTTCAACACTAACACATGTGCAAAAAGTGTTTTTTCCACACTAATACAAGTGCAAAAGTGGTTTCCTGCACCAACACAAGTGCGAAAAGTGGTTTTTCAACACTAACACAAGTGCGAAAAGTGGTTTTTCAACACTATCACAATGGCGAAAAGTGGTATTTCAACACTAACACAAGAGCGAAAAGTGGTTTTTCAACACTAACACAAGTGCGAAAAGTGGTTTTTCCACACTAATACAAGTGCAAAAGTGGTTTCCTGCACCAACACAAGTGCGAAAAGTGGTTTTTCAACACTAACACATGTGCAAAAAGTGTTTTTTCCACACTAATACAAGTGCAAAAGTGGTTTCCTGCACCAACACAAGTGCGAAAAGTGGTTTTTCAACACTAACACAAGTGCGAAAAGTGGTTTTTCAACACTAACACAATGGCGAAAAGTGGTATTTCAACACTAACACAAGTGCGAAAAGTGGTTTTTCAACACTAACACAAGTGCGAAAAGTGGTTTTTCCACACTAATACAAGTGCAAAAGTGGTTTCCTGCACCAACACAAGTGCGAAAAGTGGTTTTTCAACACTAACACAAGTGCGAAAAGTGGTTTTTCAACACTATCACAAGTGCAAAAAGTGTTTTTCCACACTAATACAAGTGCAAAAGTGGTTTCCTGCACCAACACAAGTGCGAAAAGTGGTTTTTCAACACTAACACAAGTGCGAAAAGTGGTTTTTCAACATTAACACAAGTGCGAAAAGTGGTTTTCCACACTAATACAAGTGCAAAAGTGGTTTCCTGTACCAAAACAAGTGTGAAAAGTGGTTTTTCAACACTAACACAAGTGCGGAAAGTGGTTTTTTAACACTATCACAAGTGCAAAAAGTGTTTTTTCCACACTAATGCAAGTGCAAAAGTGGTTTCCTGCACCAACACAAGTGCGGAAAGTGGTTTTTCAACACTAACACAAGTGCGAAAAGTGGTATTTTAACACTAACACAAGTGCGAAAAGTGGTTTTTCAACACTAACACAAGTGCGAAAAGTGGTTTTTCCACACTAACACAAGTGCAAAAGTGGTTTCCTGTACCAACACAAGTGCGAAAAGTGGTTTTTCAACACTAACACAAGTGCGAAAAGTGGTTTTTCAACACTACCACAAGTGCGAAAAGTGGTTTTTCAACACTATCACAAGTGCAAAAAGTGTTTTTTCCACACTAATACAAGTGCAAAAGTGGTTTCCTGCACCAACACAAGTGCAGAAAGTGGTTTTTCAACACTAACACAAGTGCGAAAAGTGGTATTTCAACACTAACACAAGTGCGAAAAGTGTTTTTTCAACACTAACACAAGTGCAAAAGTGGTTTTTCCACACTAATACAAGTGCAAAAGTGGTTTGCTGCACCAACACAAGTGCGAAAAGTGGTTTTTCAACACTAACACAAGTGCGAAAAGTGGTTTTTCAACACTATCACAAGTGCAAAAAGTGTTTTTTCCACACTAATACAAGTGCGAAAAGTGGTTTTTCCACACTAATACAAGTGCAAAAGTGGTTTCCTGCACCAACACAAGTGCGGAAAGTGGTTTTTCAACACTAACACAAGTGCGAAAAGTGGTATTTTAACACTAACACAAGTGCGAAAAGTTGTTTTTCAACACTAACACAAGTGCGAAAAGTGGTTTTTCCACACTAACACAAGTGCAAAAGTGGTTTCCTGTACCAACACAAGTGCGAAAAGTGGTTTTTCAACACTAACACAAGTGCGAAAAGTGGTTTTTCAACACTACCACAAGTGCGAAAAGTGGTTTTTCAACACTATCACAAGTGCAAAAAGTGTTTTTTCCACACTAATACAAGTGCAAAAGTGGTTTCCTGCACCAACACAAGTGCAGAAAGTGGTTTTTCAACACTAACACAAGTGCGAAAAGTGGTATTTCAACACTAACACAAGTGCGAAAAGTGTTTTTTCAACACTAACACAAGTGCAAAAGTGGTTTTTCCACACTAATACAAGTGCAAAAGTGGTTTGCTGCACCAACACAAGTGCGAAAAGTGGTTTTTCAACACTAACACAAGTGCGAAAAGTGGTTTTTCAACACTATCACAAGTGCAAAAAGTGTTTTTTCCACACTAATACAAGGGCAAAAGTGGTTTCCTGCACCAACACAAGTGCGAAAAGTGGTTTTTCAACACTAACACAAGTGCAAAAAGTGGTTTTTCAACACTATCACAAGTGCAAAAGTAGTTTCCTGCACCAACACAAGTGCGAAAAGTGGTTTTTCAACACTAACACAAGTGCGAAAAGTGGTTTTTCAACACTACCACAAGTGCGAAAAGTGGTTTTTCAACACTATCACAAGTGCAAAAAGTGTTTTTTCCACACTAATACAAGTGCAAAAGTGGTTTCCTGCACCAACACAAGTGCAGAAAGTGGTTTTTCAACACTAACACAAGTGCGAAAAGTGGTATTTCAACACTAACACAAGTGCGAAAAGTGTTTTTTCAACACTAACACAAGTGCAAAAGTGGTTTTTCCACACTAATACAAGTGCAAAAGTGGTTTGCTGCACCAACACAAGTGCGAAAAGTGGTTTTTCAACACTAACACAAGTGCGAAAAGTGGTTTTTCAACACTATCACAAGTGCAAAAAGTGTTTTTTCCACACTAATACAAGGGCAAAAGTGGTTTCCTGCACCAACACAAGTGCGAAAAGTGGTTTTTCAACACTAACACAAGTGCAAAAAGTGGTTTTTCAACACTATCACAAGTGCAAAAGTAGTTTCCTGCACCAACACAAGTGCGAAAAGTGGTTTTTCAACACTAACACAAGTGCGAAAAGTGGTTTTTCAACACTATCACAAGTGCAAAAAGTGTTTTTTCCACACTAATACAAGTGCAAAAGTGGTTTCCTGCACCAACACAAGTGCGAAAAGTGGTTTTTCAACACTAACACAGGTGCGAAAAGTGGTTTTTCAACACTAACACAAGTGCAAAAAGTGGTTTTTCAACACTAATACAAGTGCAAAAGTGGTTTCCTGCACCAACACAAGTGCGAAAGGTGGTTTTTCAACACTAACACAAGTGCGAAAAGTGGTTTTTCAACACTATCACAAGTGCAAAAAATGTTTTTTCCACACTAATACAAGTGCAAAAGTGGTTTCCTGTACCAACACAAGTGCGAAAAGTGGTTTTTCAACACTAACACAAGTGCGAAAAGTGGTTTTTCAACACTAACACAAGTGCAAAAAGTGGTTTTTCAACACTATCACAAGTGCAAAAAGTGTTTTTTCCACACTAATACAAGTGCAAAAGTGGTTTCCTGCACCAACACAAGTGCGGAAAGTGGTTTTTCAACACTAACACAAGTGTGAAAAGTGGTATTTCAACACTAACACAAGTGCGAAAAGTGGTTTTTCAACACTAACACAAGTGCGAAAAGTGGATTTTACACACTAATACAAGTGCAAAAGTGGTTTGCTGCACCAACACAAGGGCGAAAAGTGGTTTTTCAACACTAACACAAGTGCGAAAAGTGGTTTTTCAACACTATCACAAGTGCAAAAAGTGTTTTTTCCACACTAATACAAGGGCAAAAGTGGTTTCCTGCACCAACACAAGTGCGAAAAGTGGTTTTTCAACACTAACACAAGTGCGAAAAGTGGTTTTTCAACACTAACACAAGTGCGAAAAGTGGTTTTTCAACACTAACACAAGTGCGAAATGTGGTTTTTCCACACTATTACAAGTGCAAAAGTGGTTTCCTGCACCAACACAAGTGCGAAAAGTGGTTTTTCAACACCAACACAAGTGCAAAAAGTGGTTTTTCAACACTATCACATGTGCAAAAAGTGTTTTTTCCACACTAATACAAGTGCAAAAGTGGTTTCCTGCACCAACACAAGTGCGAAAAGTGGTTTTTCAACACTAACACAAGTGCGAAAAGTGGTTTTTCAACACTATCAGAAGTGCAAAAAGTGTTTTTTCCACACTAATACAAGTGCAAAAGTGGTTTCCTGCACCAACACAAGTGCGAAAAGTGGTTTTTCAACACTAACACTGGTGCGAAAAGTGGTTTTTCAACACTAACACAAGTGCAAAAAGTGGTTTTTCAACACTATCACAAGTGCAAAAAGTGTTTTTTCCACACTAATACAAGTGCAAAAGTGGTTTCCTGCACCAACACAGGTGCGAAAAGTGGTTTTTCAACACTAACACAATGGCGAAAAGTGGTATTTCAACACTAACACAAGTGCGAAAAGTGGTTTTTCAACACTAACACAAGTGCGAAAAGTGGTTTTTCCACACTAATACAAGTGCAAAAGTGGTTTCCTGCACCAACACAAGTGCGAAAAGTGGTTTTTCAACACTAACACAAATGCGAAAAGTGGTTTTTCAACACTATCACAAGTGCAAAAAGTGTTTTTTCCACACTAATACAAGTGCAAAAGTGGTTTCCTGCACCAACACAAGTGCGAAAAGTGGTTTTTCAACACTAACACAAGTGCGAAAAGTGGTTTTTCAACATTAACACAAGTGTGAAAAGTGGTTTTTCCACACTAATACAAGTGCAAAAGTGGTTTCCTGCACCAAAACAAGTGTGAAAAGTGGTTTTTCAACACTAACACAAGTGCGGAAAGTGGTATTTTAACACTATCACAAGGGCAAAAAGTATTTTTTCCACACTAATACAAGTGCAAAAGTGGTTTCCTGCACCAACACAAGTGCGAAAAGTGGTTTTTCAACACTAACACAAGTGCGAAAAGTGGTTTTTCAACACTAACACAAGTGCGAAAAGTGGTTTTTCAACACTAACACAAGTGCGAAAAGTGGTTTTTCCACACTAATACAAGTGCAAAAGTGGTTTCCTGCACCAACACAAGTGCGAAAAGTGGTTCATCAACACTAACACAAGTGCGAAAAGTGGTTTTTCAACACTAACACAAGTGCGAAAAGTGGTTTTTCAACACTAACACAAGTGCGAAAATTGGTTTTTCCACACTAATACAAGTGCAAAAGTGGTTTCCTGCACCAACACAAGTGCGAAAAGTGGTTTTTCAACACTAACACAAGTGCGAAAAGTGGTTTTTCAACACTAACACAAGTGCGAAAAGTGGTTTTCCACACTAATACAAGTGCAAAAGTGGTTTCCTGCACCAACACAAGTGCGAAAAGTGGTTTTTCAACACTAACACAAGTGTGAAAAGTGGTTTTTCAACACTAACACATGTGCGAGAAGTGGTTTTTCAACACTAACACAAGTGCGAAAAGTGGTTTTTCAACACTATCACAAGTGCAAAAAGTGTTTTTTCCACACTAATACAAGTGCAAAAGTGCTTTCCTGCACCAATACAAGTGCGAAAAGTGGTTTTTCAACACTAACACAAGTGCAAAAAGTGGTTTTTAAACACTAACACAAGTGCGAAAACTGGTTTTTCCACACTAATACGAGTGCAAAAGTGGTTTCCTGCACCAACACAAGTGCGAAAAGTGGTTTTTCAACACTAACACAAGTGCGAAAAGTGGTTTTTCAACACTATCACAGGTGCAAAAAGTGTTTTTTCCACACTAATACAAGTGCAAAAGTGGTTTCCTGCACCAACACAAGTGCGAAAAGTGGTTTTTCAACACTAACACAAGTGCGAAAATGTCGTTTTTCAACAATAACACAAGTGCGAAAAGTGGTTTTTCAACACTAACGTCTAACACAAGTGCGAAAAGTGGTTTTTCCACACTAATACAAGGGCAAAAGTGGTTTCCTGCACCAACACAAGTGCGAAAAGTGGTTTTTCAACACTAACACAAGTGCGAAAAGTGGTTTTTCAACACTAACACAAGTGCGAAAAGTGGTTTTTCCACACTAATACAAGTGCAAAAGTGGTTTCTTGCACCAACACAAGTGCGAAAAGTGGTTTTTCAACACTAACACAAGTGCGAAAAGTGGTTTTTCAACACTAACACAAGTGCGAAAAGTGGTTTTTCCACACTAATACAAGTGCAAATGTGGTTTCCTGCACCAACACAAGTGCGAGAAGTGGTTTTTCAACACTAACACAAGAGCGAAAAGTGGTTTTTCAACACTATCACAAGTGCAAAAAGTGTTTTTTCCACACTAATACAAGTGCAAAAGTGGTTTCCTGCACCAACACAAGTGCGAAAAGTGGTTTTTCAACACTAACACAAGTGCGAAAAGTGGTTTTTCAACACTAACACAAGTGCGAAAAGTGGTTTTTCCACACTAATACAAGTGCAAAAGTGGTTTCCTGCACCAACACAAGTGCGAAAAGTGGTTTTTCAACACTAACACATGTGCAAAAAGTGTTTTTTCCACACTAATACAAGTGCAAATGTGGTTTCCTGCACCAACACAAGTGCGAAAAGTGGTTTTTCAACACTAACACAAGTGCGAAAAGTGGTTTTTCAACACTATCACAAGTGCAAAAAGTGTTTTTTCCACACGAATACAAGTGCAAAAGTGGTTTCCTGCACCAACACAAGTGCGAAAAGTGGTTTTTCAACACTAACACTGGTGCGAAAAGTGGTTTTTCAATACTAACACAAGTGCAAAAAGTGGTTTTTCAACACTATCACAAGTGCAAAAAGTGTTTTTTCCACACTAATACAAGTGCAAAAGTGGTTTCCTGCACCAACACAGGTGCGAAAAGTGGTTTTTCAACACTAACACAATGGCGAAAAGTGGTATTTCAACACTAACACAAGTGCGAAAAGTGGTTTTTCAACACTAACACAAGTGCGAAAAGTGGTTTTTCCACACTAATACAAGTGCAAAAGTGGTTTCCTGCACCAACACAAGTGCGAAAAGTGGTTTTTCAACACTAACACAAGTGCGAAAAGTGGTTTTTCAACACTAACACAAGTGCGAAAAGTGGTTTTTCCACACTAATACAAGTGCAAAAGTGGTTTCTTGCACCAACACAAGTGCGAAAAGTGGTTTTTCAACACTAACACAAGTGCGAAAAGTGGTTTTTCAACACTAACACAAGTGCGAAAAGTGGTTTTTCCACACTAATACAAGTGCAAATGTGGTTTCCTGCACCAACACAAGTGCGAGAAGTGGTTTTTCAACACTAACACAAGAGCGAAAAGTGGTTTTTCAACACTATCACAAGTGCAAAAAGTGTTTTTTCCACACTAATACAAGTGCAAAAGTGGTTTCCTGCACCAACACAAGTGCGAAAAGTGGTTTTTCAACACTAACACAAGTGCGAAAAGTGGTTTTTCAACACTAACACAAGTGCGAAAAGTGGTTTTTCCACACTAATACAAGTGCAAAAGTGGTTTCCTGCACCAACACAAGTGCGAAAAGTGGTTTTTCAACACTAACACATGTGCAAAAAGTGTTTTTTCCACACTAATACAAGTGCAAAAGTGGTTTCCTGCACCAACACAAGTGCGAAAAGTGGTTTTTCAACACTAACACAAGTGCGAAAAGTGGTTTTTCAACACTATCACAAGTGCAAAAAGTGTTTTTTCCACACGAATACAAGTGCAAAAGTGGTTTCCTGCACCAACACAAGTGCGAAAAGTGGTTTTTCAACACTAACACTGGTGCGAAAAGTGGTTTTTCAACACTAACACAAGTGCAAAAAGTGGTTTTTCAACACTATCACAAGTGCAAAAAGTGTTTTTTCCACACTAATACAAGTGCAAAAGTGGTTTCCTGCACCAACACAGGTGCGAAAAGTGGTTTTTCAACACTAACACAATGGCGAAAAGTGGTATTTCAACACTAACACAAGTGCGAAAAGTGGTTTTTCAACACTAACACAAGTGCGAAAAGTGGTTTTTCCACACTAATACAAGTGCAAAAGTGGTTTCCTGCACCAACACAAGTGCGAAAAGTGGTTTTTCAACACTAACACAAGTGCGAAAAGTGGTTTTTCAACACTATCACAAGTGCAAAAAGTGTTTTTTCCACACTAATACAAGTGCAAAAGTGGTTTCCTGCACCAACACAAGTGCGAAAAGTGGTTTTTCAACACTAACACAAGTGCGAAAAGTGGTTTTTCAACATTAACACAAGTGTGAAAAGTGGTTTTTCCACACTAATACAAGTGCAAAAGTGGTTTCCTGCACCAAAACAAGTGTGAAAAGTGGTTTTTCAACACTAACACAAGTGCGAAAAGTGGTTTTTCAACACTAACACAAGTGCGAAAAGTGGTTTTTCAACACTAACACAAGTGCGAAAAGTAGTTTTTCCACACTAATACAAGTGCAAAAGTGGTTTCCTGCACCAACACAAGTGCGAAAAGTGGTTCATCAACACTAACACAAGTGCGAAAAGTGGTTTTTCAACACTAACACAAGTGCGAAAAGTGGTTTTTCAACACTAACACAAGTGCGAAAATTGGTTTTTCCACACTAATACAAGTGCAAAAGTGGTTTCCTGCACCAACACAAGTGCGAAAAGTGGTTTTTCAACACTAACACAAGTGCGAAAAGTGGTTTTTCAACACTAACACAAGTGCGAAAAGTGGTTTTTCCACACTAATACAAGTGCAAAAGTGGTTTCCTGCACCAACACAAGTGCGAAAAGTGGTTTTTCAACACTAACACAAGTGTGAAAAGTGGTTTTTCAACACTAACACATGTGCGAGAAGTGGTTTTTCAACACTAACACAAGTGCGAAAAGTGGTTTTTCAACACTATCACAAGTGCAAAAAGTGTTTTTTCCACACTAATACAAGTGCAAAAGTGCTTTCCTGCACCAATACAAGTGCGAAAAGTGGTTTTTCAACACTAACACAAGTTCAAAAAGTTGTTTTTAAACACTAACACAAGTGCGAAAACTGGTTTTTCCACACTAATACGAGTGCAAAAGTGGTTTCCTGCACCAACACAAGTGCGAAAAGTGGTTTTTCAACACTAACACAAGTGCGAAAAGTGGTTTTTCAACACTATCACAGGTGCAAAAAGTGTTTTTTCCACACTAATACAAGTGCAAAAGTGGTTTCCTGCACCAACACAAGTGCGAAAAGTGGTTTTTCAACACTAACACAAGTGCGAAAATGTGGTTTTTCAACAATAACACAAGTGCGAAAAGTGGTTTTTCAACACTAACGTCTAACACAAGTGCGAAAAGTGGTTTTTCCACACTAATACAAGGGCAAAAGTGGTTTCCTGCACCAACACAAGTGCGAAAAGTGGTTTTTCAACACTAACACAAGTGCGAAAAGTGGTTTTTCAACACTAACACAAGTGCGAAAAGTGGTTTTTCCACACTAATACAAGTGCAAAAGTGGTTTCTTGCACCAACACAAGTGCGAAAAGTGGTTTTTCAACACTAACACAAGTGCGAAAAGTGGTTTTTCAACACTAACACAAGTGCGAAAAGTGGTTTTTCCACACTAATACAAGTGCAAATGTGGTTTCCTGCACCAACACAAGTGCGAGAAGTGGTTTTTCAACACTAACACAAGAGCGAAAAGTGGTTTTTCAACACTATCACAAGTGCAAAAAGTGTTTTTTCCACACTAATACAAGTGCAAAAGTGGTTTCCTGCACCAACACAAGTGCGAAAAGTGGTTTTTCAACACGAACACAAGTGCGAAAAGTGGTTTTTCAACACTAACACAAGTGCGAAAAGTGGTTTTTCCACACTAATACAAGTGCAAAAGTGGTTTCCTGCACCAACACAAGTGCGAAAAGTGGTTTTTCAACACTAACACAAGTGTAAAAAGTGGTTTTTCAACACTATCACAATGGCGAAAAGTGGTATTTCAACACTAACACAAGAGCGAAAAGTGGTTTTTCAACACTAACACAAGTGCGAAAAGTGGTTTTTCCACACTAATACAAGTGCAAAAGTGGTTTCCTGCACCAACACAAGTGCGAAAAGTGGTTTTTCAACACTAACACATGTGCAAAAAGTGTTTTTTCCACACTAATACAAGTGCAAAAGTGGTTTCCTGCACCAACACAAGTGCGAAAAGTGGTTTTTCAACACTAACACAAGTGCGAAAAGTGGTTTTTCAACACTAACACAATGGCGAAAAGTGGTATTTCAACACTAACACAAGTGCGAAAAGTGGTTTTTCAACACTAACACAAGTGCGAAAAGTGGTTTTTCCACACTAATACAAGTGCAAAAGTGGTTTCCTGCACCAACACAAGTGCGAAAAGTGGTTTTTCAACACTAACACAAGTGCGAAAAGTGGTTTTTCAACACTATCACAAGTGCAAAAAGTGTTTTTCCACACTAATACAAGTGCAAAAGTGGTTTCCTGCACCAACACAAGTGCGAAAAGTGGTTTTTCAACACTAACACAAGTGCGAAAAGTGGTTTTTCAACATTAACACAAGTGCGAAAAGTGGTTTTCCACACTAATACAAGTGCAAAAGTGGTTTCCTGTACCAAAACAAGTGTGAAAAGTGGTTTTTCAACACTAACACAAGTGCGGAAAGTGGTTTTTTAACACTATCACAAGTGCAAAAAGTGTTTTTTCCACACTAATACAAGTGCAAAAGTGGTTTCCTGCACCAACACAAGTGCGGAAAGTGGTTTTTCAACACTAACACAAGTGCGAAAAGTGGTATTTTAACACTAACACAAGTGCGAAAAGTGGTTTTTCAACACTAACACAAGTGCGAAAAGTGGTTTTTCCACACTAACACAAGTGCAAAAGTGGTTTCCTGTACCAACACAAGTGCGAAAAGTGGTTTTTCAACACTAACACAAGTGCGAAAAGTGGTTTTTCAACACTACCACAAGTGCGAAAAGTGGTTTTTCAACACTATCACAAGTGCAAAAAGTGTTTTTTCCACACTAATACAAGTGCAAAAGTGGTTTCCTGCACCAACACAAGTGCAGAAAGTGGTTTTTCAACACTAACACAAGTGCGAAAAGTGGTATTTCAACACTAACACAAGTGCGAAAAGTGTTTTTTCAACACTAACACAAGTGCAAAAGTGGTTTTTCCACACTAATACAAGTGCAAAAGTGGTTTGCTGCACCAACACAAGTGCGAAAAGTGGTTTTTCAACACTAACACAAGTGCGAAAAGTGGTTTTTCAACACTATCACAAGTGCAAAAAGTGTTTTTTCCACACTAATACAAGTGCGAAAAGTGGTTTTTCCACACTAATACAAGTGCAAAAGTGGTTTCCTGCACCAACACAAGTGCGGAAAGTGGTTTTTCAACACTAACACAAGTGCGAAAAGTGGTATTTTAACACTAACACAAGTGCGAAAAGTGGTTTTTCAACACTAACACAAGTGCGAAAAGTGGTTTTTCCACACTAACACAAGTGCAAAAGTGGTTTCCTGTACCAACACAAGTGCGAAAAGTGGTTTTTCAACACTAACACAAGTGCGAAAAGTGGTTTTTCAACACTACCACAAGTGCGAAAAGTGGTTTTTCAACACTATCACAAGTGCAAAAAGTGTTTTTTCCACACTAATACAAGTGCAAAAGTGGTTTCCTGCACCAACACAAGTGCAGAAAGTGGTTTTTCAACACTAACACAAGTGCGAAAAGTGGTATTTCAACACTAACACAAGTGCGAAAAGTGTTTTTTCAACACTAACACAAGTGCAAAAGTGGTTTTTCCACACTAATACAAGTGCAAAAGTGGTTTGCTGCACCAACACAAGTGCGAAAAGTGGTTTTTCAACACTAACACAAGTGCGAAAAGTGGTTTTTCAACACTATCACAAGTGCAAAAAGTGTTTTTTCCACACTAATACAAGGGCAAAAGTGGTTTCCTGCACCAACACAAGTGCGAAAAGTGGTTTTTCAACACTAACACAAGTGCAAAAAGTGGTTTTTCAACACTATCACAAGTGCAAAAGTAGTTTCCTGCACCAACACAAGTGCGAAAAGTGGTTTTTCAACACTAACACAAGTGCGAAAAGTGGTTTTTCAACACTATCACAAGTGCAAAAAGTGTTTTTTCCACACTAATACAAGTGCAAAAGTGGTTTCCTGCACCAACACAAGTGCGAAAAGTGGTTTTTCAACACTAACACAGGTGCGAAAAGTGGTTTTTCAACACTAACACAAGTGCAAAAAGTGGTTTTTCAACACTAATACAAGTGCAAAAGTGGTTTCCTGCACCAACACAAGTGCGAAAGGTGGTTTTTCAACACTAACACAAGTGCGAAAAGTGGTTTTTCAACACTATCACAAGTGCAAAAAATGTTTTTTCCACACTAATACAAGTGCAAAAGTGGTTTCCTGTACCAACACAAGTGCGAAAAGTGGTTTTTCAACACTAACACAAGTGCGAAAAGTGGTTTTTCAACACTAACACAAGTGCAAAAAGTGGTTTTTCAACACTATCACAAGTGCAAAAAGTGTTTTTTCCACACTAATACAAGTGCAAAAGTGGTTTCCTGCACCAACACAAGTGCGGAAAGTGGTTTTTCAACACTAACACAAGTGTGAAAAGTGGTATTTCAACACTAACACAAGTGCGAAAAGTGGTTTTTCAACACTAACACAAGTGCGAAAAGTGGATTTTACACACTAATACAAGTGCAAAAGTGGTTTGCTGCACCAACACAAGGGCGAAAAGTGGTTTTTCAACACTAACACAAGTGCGAAAAGTGGTTTTTCAACACTATCACAAGTGCAAAAAGTGTTTTTTCCACACTAATACAAGGGCAAAAGTGGTTTCCTGCACCAACACAAGTGCGAAAAGTGGTTTTTCAACACTAACACAAGTGCGAAAAGTGGTTTTTCAACACTAACACAAGTGCGAAAAGTGGTTTTTCAACACTAACACAAGTGCGAAATGTGGTTTTTCCACACTATTACAAGTGCAAAAGTGGTTTCCTGCACCAACACAAGTGCGAAAAGTGGTTTTTCAACACCAACACAAGTGCAAAAAGTGGTTTTTCAACACTATCACATGTGCAAAAAGTGTTTTTTCCACACTAATACAAGTGCAAAAGTGGTTTCCTGCACCAACACAAGTGCGAAAAGTGGTTTTTCAACACTAACACAAGTGCGAAAAGTGGTTTTTCAACACTATCAGAAGTGCAAAAAGTGTTTTTTCCACACTAATACAAGTGCAAAAGTGGTTTCCTGCACCAACACAAGTGCGAAAAGTGGTTTTTCAACACTAACACTGGTGCGAAAAGTGGTTTTTCAACACTAACACAAGTGCAAAAAGTGGTTTTTCAACACTATCACAAATGCAAAAAGTGTTTTTTCCACACTAATACAAGTGCAAAAGTGGTTTCCTGCACCAACACAGGTGCGAAAAGTGGTTTTTCAACACTAACACAATGGCGAAAAGTGGTATTTCAACACTAACACAAGTGCGAAAAGTGGTTTTTCAACACTAACACAAGTGCGAAAAGTGGTTTTTCCACACTAATACAAGTGCAAAAGTGGTTTCCTGCACCAACACAAGTGCGAAAAGTGGTTTTTCAACACTAACACAAATGCGAAAAGTGGTTTTTCAACACTATCACAAGTGCAAAAAGTGTTTTTTCCACACTAATACAAGTGCAAAAGTGGTTTCCTGCACCAACACAAGTGCGAAAAGTGGTTTTTCAACACTAACACAAGTGCGAAAAGTGGTTTTTCAACATTAACACAAGTGTGAAAAGTGGTTTTTCCACACTAATACAAGTGCAAAAGTGGTTTCCTGCACCAAAACAAGTGTGAAAAGTGGTTTTTCAACACTAACACAAGTGCGGAAAGTGGTATTTTAACACTATCACAAGGGCAAAAAGTATTTTTTCCACACTAATACAAGTGCAAAAGTGGTTTCCTGCACCAACACAAGTGCGAAAAGTGGTTTTTCAACACTAACACAAGTGCGAAAAGTGGTTTTTCAACACTAACACAAGTGCGAAAAGTGGTTTTTCAACACTAACACAAGTGCGAAAAGTGGTTTTTCCACACTAATACAAGTGCAAAAGTGGTTTCCTGCACCAACACAAGTGCGAAAAGTGGTTCATCAACTCTAACACAAGTGCGAAAAGTGGTTTTTCAACACTAACACAAGTGCGAAAAGTGGTTTTTCAACACTAACACAAGTGCGAAAATTGGTTTTTCCACACTAATACAAGTGCAAAAGTGGTTTCCTGCACCAACACAAGTGCGAAAAGTGGTTTTTCAACACTAACACAAGTGCGAAAAGTGGTTTTTCAACACTAACACAAGTGCGAAAAGTGGTTTTCCACACTAATACAAGTGCAAAAGTGGTTTCCTGCACCAACACAAGTGCGAAAAGTGGTTTTTCAACACTAACACAAGTGTGAAAAGTGGTTTTTCAACACTAACACATGTGCGAGAAGTGGTTTTTCAACACTAACACAAGTGCGAAAAGTGGTTTTTCAACACTATCACAAGTGCAAAAAGTGTTTTTTCCACACTAATACAAGTGCAAAAGTGCTTTCCTGCACCAATACAAGTGCGAAAAGTGGTTTTTCAACACTAACACAAGTGCAAAAAGTGGTTTTTAAACACTAACACAAGTGCGAAAACTGGTTTTTCCACACTAATACGAGTGCAAAAGTGGTTTCCTGCACCAACACAAGTGCGAAAAGTGGTTTTTCAACACTAACACAAGTGCGAAAAGTGGTTTTTCAACACTATCACAGGTGCAAAAAGTGTTTTTTCCACACTAATACAAGTGCAAAAGTGGTTTCCTGCACCAACACAAGTGCGAAAAGTGGTTTTTCAACACTAACACAAGTGCGAAAATGTCGTTTTTCAACAATAACACAAGTGCGAAAAGTGGTTTTTCAACACTAACGTCTAACACAAGTGCGAAAAGTGGTTTTTCCACACTAATACAAGGGCAAAAGTGGTTTCCTGCACCAACACAAGTGCGAAAAGTGGTTTTTCAACACTAACACAAGTGCGAAAAGTGGTTTTTCAACACTAACACAAGTGCGAAAAGTGGTTTTTCCACACTAATACAAGTGCAAAAGTGGTTTCTTGCACCAACACAAGTGCGAAAAGTGGTTTTTCAACACTAACACAAGTGCGAAAAGTGGTTTTTCAACACTAACACAAGTGCGAAAAGTGGTTTTTCCACACTAATACAAGTGCAAATGTGGTTTCCTGCACCAACACAAGTGCGAGAAGTGGTTTTTCAACACTAACACAAGAGCGAAAAGTGGTTTTTCAACACTATCACAAGTGCAAAAAGTGTTTTTTCCACACTAATACAAGTGCAAAAGTGGTTTCCTGCACCAACACAAGTGCGAAAAGTGGTTTTTCAACACTAACACAAGTGCGAAAAGTGGTTTTTCAACACTAACACAAGTGCGAAAAGTGGTTTTTCCACACTAATACAAGTGCAAAAGTGGTTTCCTGCACCAACACAAGTGCGAAAAGTGGTTTTTCAACACTAACACATGTGCAAAAAGTGTTTTTTCCACACTAATACAAGTGCAAAAGTGGTTTCCTGCACCAACACAAGTGCGAAAAGTGGTTTTTCAACACTAACACAAGTGCGAAAAGTGGTTTTTCAACACTATCACAAGTGCAAAAAGTGTTTTTTCCACACGAATACAAGTGCAAAAGTGGTTTCCTGCACCAACACAAGTGCGAAAAGTGGTTTTTCAACACTAACACTGGTGCGAAAAGTGGTTTTTCAACACTAACACAAGTGCAAAAAGTGGTTTTTCAACACTATCACAAGTGCAAAAAGTGTTTTTTCCACACTAATACAAGTGCAAAAGTGGTTTCCTGCACAACACAGGTGCGAAAAGTGGTTTTTCAACACTAACACAATGGCGAAAAGTGGTATTTCAACACTAACACAAGTGCGAAAAGTGGTTTTTCAACACTAACACAAGTGCGAAAAGTGGTTTTTCCACACTAATACAAGTGCAAAAGTGGTTTCCTGCACCAACACAAGTGCGAAAAGTGGTTTTTCAACACTAACACAAGTGCGAAAAGTGGTTTTTCAACACTAACACAAGTGCGAAAAGTGGTTTTTCCACACTAATACAAGTGCAAAAGTGGTTTCTTGCACCAACACAAGTGCGAAAAGTGGTTTTTCAACACTAACACAAGTGCGAAAAGTGGTTTTTCAACACTAACACAAGTGCGAAAAGTGGTTTTTCCACACTAATACAAGTGCAAATGTGGTTTCCTGCACCAACACAAGTGCGAGAAGTGGTTTTTCAACACTAACACAAGAGCGAAAAGTGGTTTTTCAACACTATCACAAGTGCAAAAAGTGTTTTTTCCACACTAATACAAGTGCAAAAGTGGTTTCCTGCACCAACACAAGTGCGAAAAGTGGTTTTTCAACACTAACACAAGTGCGAAAAGTGGTTTTTCAACACTAACACAAGTGCGAAAAGTGGTTTTTCCACACTAATACAAGTGCAAAAGTGGTTTCCTGCACCAACACAAGTGCGAAAAGTGGTTTTTCAACACTAACACATGTGCAAAAAGTGTTTTTTCCACACTAATACAAGTGCAAAAGTGGTTTCCTGCACCAACACAAGTGCGAAAAGTGGTTTTTCAACACTAACACAAGTGCGAAAAGTGGTTTTTCAACACTATCACAAGTGCAAAAAGTGTTTTTTCCACACGAATACAAGTGCAAAAGTGGTTTCCTGCACCAACACAAGTGCGAAAAGTGGTTTTTCAACACTAACACTGGTGCGAAAAGTGGTTTTTCAACACTAACACAAGTGCAAAAAGTGGTTTTTCAACACTATCACAAGTGCAAAAAGTGTTTTTTCCACACTAATACAAGTGCAAAAGTGGTTTCCTGCACCAACACAGGTGCGAAAAGTGGTTTTTCAACACTAACACAATGGCGAAAAGTGGTATTTCAACACTAACACAAGTGCGAAAAGTGGTTTTTCAACACTAACACAAGTGCGAAAAGTGGTTTTTCCACACTAATACAAGTGCAAAAGTGGTTTCCTGCACCAACACAAGTGCGAAAAGTGGTTTTTCAACACTAACACAAGTGCGAAAAGTGGTTTTTCAACACTATCACAAGTGCAAAAAGTGTTTTTTCCACACTAATACAAGTGCAAAAGTGGTTTCCTGCACCAACACAAGTGCGAAAAGTGGTTTTTCAACACTAACACAAGTGCGAAAAGTGGTTTTTCAACATTAACACAAGTGTGAAAAGTGGTTTTTCCACACTAATACAAGTGCAAAAGTGGTTTCCTGCACCAAAACAAGTGTGAAAAGTGGTTTTTCAACACTAACACAAGTGCGAAAAGTGGTTTTTCAACACTAACACAAGTGCGAAAAGTGGTTTTTCAACACTAACACAAGTGCGAAAAGTAGTTTTTCCACACTAATACAAGTGCAAAAGTGGTTTCCTGCACCAACACAAGTGCGAAAAGTGGTTCATCAACACTAACACAAGTGCGAAAAGTGGTTTTTCAACACTAACACAAGTGCGAAAAGTGGTTTTTCAACACTAACACAAGTGCGAAAATTGGTTTTTCCACACTAATACAAGTGCAAAAGTGGTTTCCTGCACCAACACAAGTGCGAAAAGTGGTTTTTCAACACTAACACAAGTGCGAAAAGTGGTTTTTCAACACTAACACAAGTGCGAAAAGTGGTTTTTCCACACTAATACAAGTGCAAAAGTGGTTTCCTGCACCAACACAAGTGCGAAAAGTGGTTTTTCAACACTAACACAAGTGTGAAAAGTGGTTTTTCAACACTAACACATGTGCGAGAAGTGGTTTTTCAACACTAACACAAGTGCGAAAAGTGGTTTTTCAACACTATCACAAGTGCAAAAAGTGTTTTTTCCACACTAATACAAGTGCAAAAGTGCTTTCCTGCACCAATACAAGTGCGAAAAGTGGTTTTTCAACACTAACACAAGTGCAAAAAGTTGTTTTTAAACACTAACACAAGTGCGAAAACTGGTTTTTCCACACTAATACGAGTGCAAAAGTGGTTTCCTGCACCAACACAAGTGCGAAAAGTGGTTTTTCAACACTAACACAAGTGCGAAAAGTGGTTTTTCAACACTATCACAGGTGCAAAAAGTGTTTTTTCCACACTAATACAAGTGCAAAAGTGGTTTCCTGCACCAACACAAGTGCGAAAAGTGGTTTTTCAACACTAACACAAGTGCGAAAATGTGGTTTTTCAACAATAACACAAGTGCGAAAAGTGGTTTTTCAACACTAACGTCTAACACAAGTGCGAAAAGTGGTTTTTCCACATTAATACAAGGGCAAAAGTGGTTTCCTGCACCAACACAAGTGCGAAAAGTGGTTTTTCAACACTAACACAAGTGCGAAAAGTGGTTTTTCAACACTAACACAAGTGCGAAAAGTGGTTTTTCCACACTAATACAAGTGCAAAAGTGGTTTCTTGCACCAACACAAGTGCGAAAAGTGGTTTTTCAACACTAACACAAGTGCGAAAAGTGGTTTTTCAACACTAACACAAGTGCGAAAAGTGGTTTTTCCACACTAATACAAGTGCAAATGTGGTTTCCTGCACCAACACAAGTGCGAGAAGTGGTTTTTCAACACTAACACAAGAGCGAAAAGTGGTTTTTCAACACTATCACAAGTGCAAAAAGTGTTTTTCCCACACTAATACAAGTGCAAAAGTGGTTTCCTGCACCAACACAAGTGCGAAAAGTGGTTTTTCAACACTAACACAAGTGCGAAAAGTGGTTTTTCAACACTAACACAAGTGCGAAAAGTGGTTTTTCCACACTAATACAAGTGCAAAAGTGGTTTCCTGCACCAACACAAGTGCGAAAAGTGGTTTTTCAACACTAACACAAGTGCGAAAAGTGGTTTTTCAACACTATCACAAGTGCAAAAAGTGTTTTTTCCACACTAATACAAGTGCAAAAGTGATTTCCTGCACCAACACAAGTGCGAAAAGTGGTTTTTCAACACTAACACAAGTGCAAAAAGTGGTTTTTCAACACTAACACAAGTGCGAAAAGTGGTTTTTCAACACCAACACAAATGCGAAAAGTGGTTTTTCCACACTAATACAAGTGCAAAAGTGGTTTCCTGCACCAACACAAGTGCGAAAAGTGGTTTTTCAACACTAACACAAGTGCGAAAAGTGGTTTTTCAACACTATCACAAGTGCAAAAAGTGTTTTTTCCACACTAATACAAGTGCAAAAGTGGTTTCCTGCACCAACACAAGTGCGAAAAGTGGTTTTTCAACACTAACACAAGTGCGAAAAGTGGTTTTCAACACTAACACAAGTGCGAAAAGTGGTTTTTCCACACTAATACAAGTGCAAAAGTGGTTTCCTGCACCAACACAAGTGCGAAAGGTGGTTTCTCAACACTACACAAGTGCGAAAAGTGGTTTTTCAACACTATCACAAGTGCAAAAAGTGTTTTTTCCACACTAATACAAGTGCAAAAGTTGTTTCCTGCACCAACACAAGTGCGAAAAGTGGTTTTTCAACACTAACACAAGTGCGAAAAGTGGTATTTTAACACTAACACAAGTGCGAAAAGTGGTTTTTCAACACTAACACAAGTGCGAAAAGTGGTTTTTCCACACTAACACAAGTGCAAAAGTGGTTTCCTGTACCAACACAAGGGCGAAAAGTGGTTTTTCAACACTAACACAAGTGCGAAAAGTGGTTTTTCAACACTATCACAAGTGCAAAAAGTGTTTTTTCCACACTAATACAAGGGCAAAAGTGGTTTCTTGCACCAACACAAGTGCGAAAAGTGGTTTTTCAACACTAACACAAGTGCGAAAAGTGGTTTTTCAACACTAACACAAGTGCGAAAAGTGGTTTTTCAACACTAACACAAGTGCGAAATGTGGTTTTTCCACACTATTACAAGTGCAAAAGTGGTTTCCTGCACCAACACAAGTGCAAAAAGTGGTTTTTCAACACCAACACAAGTGCGAAAAGTGGTTTTTCAACACTATCACATGTGCAAAAAGTGTTTTTTCCACACTAATACAAGTGCAAAAGTGGTTTCCTGCACCAACACAAGTGCGAAAAGTGGTTTTTCAACACTAACACAAGTGCGAAAAGTGGTTTTTCAACACTATCACAAGTGCAAAAAGTGTTTTTTCCACACTAATACAAGTGCGAAAAGTGGTTTTTCAACACTAACACTGGTGCGAAAAGTGGTTTTTCAACACTAACACAAGTGCAAAAAGTGGTTTTTCAACACTATCACAAGTGCAAAAAGTGTTTTTTCCACACTAATACAAGTGCAAAAGTGGTTTCCTGCACCAACACAGGTGTGAAAAGTGGTTTTTCAACACTAACACAATGGCGAAAAGTGGTATTTCAACACTAACACAAGTGCGAAAAGTGGTTTTTCAACACTAACACAAGTGCGAAAAGTGGTTTTTCCACACTAATACAAGTGCAAAAGTGGTTTCCTGCACCAACACAAGTGCGAAAAGTGGTTTTTCAACACTAACACAAGTGCGAAAAGTGGTTTTTCAACACTATCACAAGTGCAAAAAGTGTTTTTCCACACTAATACAAGTGCAAAAGTGGTTTCCTGCACCAACACAAGTGCGAAAAGTGGTTTTTCAACACTAACACAAGTGCGAAAAGTGGTTTTTCAACATTAACACAAGTGCGAAAAGTGGTTTTTCCACACTAATACAAGTGCAAAAGTGGTTTCCTGTACCAAAACAAGTGTGAAAAGTGGTTTTTCAACACTAACACAAGTGCGGAAAGTGGTTTTTTAACACTATCACAAGTGCAAAAAGTGTTTTTTCCACACTAATACAAGTGCAAAAGTGGTTTCCTGCACCAACACAAGTGCGGAAAGTGGTTTTTCAACACTAACACAAGTGCGAAAAGTGGTTTTTCCACACTAACACAAGTGCAAAAGTGGTTTCCTGTACCAACACAAGTGCGAAAAGTGGTTTTTCAACACTAACACAAGTGCGAAAAGTGGTTTTTCAACACTACCACAAGTGCGAAAAGTGGTTTTTCAACACTATCACAAGTGCAAAAAGTGTTTTTTCCACACTAATACAAGTGCAAAAGTGGTTTCCTGCACCAACACAAGTGCAGAAAGTGGTTTTTCAACACTAACACAAGTGCGAAAAGTGGTATTTCAACACTAACACAAGTGCGAAAAGTGTTTTTTCAACACTACCACAAGTGCAAAAGTGGTTTTTCCACACTAATACAAGTGCAAAAGTGGTTTGCTGCACCAACACAAGTGCGAAAAGTGGTTTTTCAACACTAACACAAGTGCGAAAAGTGGTTTTTCAACACTATCACAAGTGCAAAAAGTGTTTTTTCCACACTAATACAAGGGCAAAAGTGGTTTCCTGCACCAACACAAGTGCGAAAAGTGGTTTTTCAACACTAACACAAGTGCGAAAAGTGGTTTTTCAACACTATCACAAGTGCAAAAGTAGTTTCCTGCACCAACACAAGTGCGAAAAGTGGTTTTTCAACACTAACACAAGTGCGAAAAGTGGTTTTTCAACACTATCACAAGTGCAAAAAGTGTTTTTTCCACACTAATACAAGTGCAAAAGTGGTTTCCTGCACCAACACAAGTGCGAAAAGTGGTTTTTCAACACTAACACAGGTGCGAAAAGTGGTTTTTCAACACTAACACAAGTGCAAAAAGTGGTTTTTCAACACTAATACAAGTGCAAAAGTGGTTTCCTGCACCAACACAAGTGCGAAAGGTGGTTTTTCAACACTAACACAAGTGCGAAAAGTGGTTTTTCAACACTATCACAAGTGCAAAAAATGTTTTTTCCACACTAATACAAGTGCAAAAGTGGTTTCCTGTACCAACACAAGTGCGAAAAGTGGTTTTTCAACACTAACACAAGTGCGAAAAGTGGTTTTTCAACACTAACACAAGTGCAAAAAGTGGTTTTTCAACACTATCACAAGTGCAAAAAGTGTTTTTTCCACACTAATACAAGTGCAAAAGTGGTTTCCTGCACCAACACAAGTGCGGAAAGTGGTTTTTCAACACTAACACAAGTGTGAAAAGTGGTATTTCAACACTAACACAAGTGCGAAAAGTGGTTTTTCAACACTAACACAAGTGCGAAAAGTGGATTTTCCACACTAATACAAGTGCAAAAGTGGTTTGCTGCACCAACACAAGGGCGAAAAGTGGTTTTTCAACACTAACACAAGTGCGAAAAGTGGTTTTTCAACACTATCACAAGTGCAAAAAGTGTTTTTTCCACACTAATACAAGGGCAAAAGTGGTTTCCTGCACCAACACAAGTGCGAAAAGTGGTTTTTCAACACTAACACAAGTGCGAAAAGTGGTTTTTCAACACTAACACAAGTGCGAAAAGTAGTTTTTCCACACTAATACAAGTGCAAAAGTGGTTTCCTGCACCAACACAAGTGCGAAAAGTGGTTCATCAACACTAACACAAGTGCGAAAAGTGGTTTTTCAACACTAACACAAGTGCGAAAAGTGGTTTTTCAACACTAACACAAGTGCGAAAATTGGTTTTTCCACACTAATACAAGTGCAAAAGTGGTTTCCTGCACCAACACAAGTGCGAAAAGTGGTTTTTCAACACTAACACAAGTGCGAAAAGTGGTTTTTCAACACTAACACAAGTGCAAAAAGTGGTTTTTCCACACTAATACAAGTGCAAAAGTGGTTTCCTGCACCAACACAAGTGCGAAAAGTGGTTTTTCAACACTAACACAAGTGTGAAAAGTGGTTTTTCAACACTAACACATGTGCGAGAAGTGGTTTTTCAACACTAACACAAGTGCGAAAAGTGGTTTTTCAACACTATCACAAGTGCAAAAAGTGTTTTTTCCACACTAATACAAGTGCAAAAGTGCTTTCCTGCACCAATACAAGTGCGAAAAGTGGTTTTTCAACACTAACACAAGTGCAAAAAGTTGTTTTTAAACACTAACACAAGTGCGAAAACTGGTTTTTCCACACTAATACGAGTGCAAAAGTGGTTTCCTGCACCAACACAAGTGCGAAAAGTGGTTTTTCAACACTAACACAAGTGCGAAAAGTGGTTTTTCAACACTATCACAGGTGCAAAAAGTGTTTTTTCCACACTAATACAAGTGCAAAAGTGGTTTCCTGCACCAACACAAGTGCGAAAAGTGGTTTTTCAACACTAACACAAGTGCGAAAATGTGGTTTTTCAACAATAACACAAGTGCGAAAAGTGGTTTTTCAACACTAACGTCTAACACAAGTGCGAAAAGTGGTTTTTCCACATTAATACAAGGGCAAAAGTGGTTTCCTGCACCAACACAAGTGCGAAAAGTGGTTTTTCAACACTAACACAAGTGCGAAAAGTGGTTTTTCAACACTAACACAAGTGCGAAAAGTGGTTTTTCCACACTAATACAAGTGCAAAAGTGGTTTCTTGCACCAACACAAGTGCGAAAAGTGGTTTTTCAACACTAACACAAGTGCGAAAAGTGGTTTTTCAACACTAACACAAGTGCGAAAAGTGGTTTTTCCACACTAATACAAGTGCAAATGTGGTTTCCTGCACCAACACAAGTGCGAGAAGTGGTTTTTCAACACTAACACAAGAGCGAAAAGTGGTTTTTCAACACTATCACAAGTGCAAAAAGTGTTTTTCCCACACTAATACAAGTGCAAAAGTGGTTTCCTGCACCAACACAAGTGCGAAAAGTGGTTTTTCAACACTAACACAAGTGCGAAAAGTGGTTTTTCAACACTAACACAAGTGCGAAAAGTGGTTTTTCCACACTAATACAAGTGCAAAAGTGGTTTCCTGCACCAACACAAGTGCGAAAAGTGGTTTTTCAACACTAACACAAGTGCGAAAAGTGGTTTTTCAACACTATCACAAGTGCAAAAAGTGTTTTTTCCACACTAATACAAGTGCAAAAGTGATTTCCTGCACCAACACAAGTGCGAAAAGTGGTTTTTCAACACTAACACAAGTGCAAAAAGTGGTTTTTCAACACTAACACAAGTGCGAAAAGTGGTTTTTCAACACCAACACAAATGCGAAAAGTGGTTTTTCCACACTAATACAAGTGCAAAAGTGGTTTCCTGCACCAACACAAGTGCGAAAAGTGGTTTTTCAACACTAACACAAGTGCGAAAAGTGGTTTTTCAACACTATCACAAGTGCAAAAAGTGTTTTTTCCACACTAATACAAGTGCAAAAGTGGTTTCCTGCACCAACACAAGTGCGAAAAGTGGTTTTTCAACACTAACACAAGTGCGAAAAGTGGTTTTCAACACTAACACAAGTGCGAAAAGTGGTTTTTCCACACTAATACAAGTGCAAAAGTGGTTTCCTGCACCAACACAAGTGCGAAAGGTGGTTTCTCAACACTACACAAGTGCGAAAAGTGGTTTTTCAACACTATCACAAGTGCAAAAAGTGTTTTTTCCACACTAATACAAGTGCAAAAGTTGTTTCCTGCACCAACACAAGTGCGAAAAGTGGTTTTTCAACACTAACACAAGTGCGAAAAGTGGTATTTTAACACTAACACAAGTGCGAAAAGTGGTTTTTCAACACTAACACAAGTGCGAAAAGTGGTTTTTCCACACTAACACAAGTGCAAAAGTGGTTTCCTGTACCAACACAAGGGCGAAAAGTGGTTTTTCAACACTAACACAAGTGCGAAAAGTGGTTTTTCAACACTATCACAAGTGCAAAAAGTGTTTTTTCCACACTAATACAAGGGCAAAAGTGGTTTCTTGCACCAACACAAGTGCGAAAAGTGGTTTTTCAACACTAACACAAGTGCGAAAAGTGGTTTTTCAACACTAACACAAGTGCGAAAAGTGGTTTTTCAACACTAACACAAGTGCGAAATGTGGTTTTTCCACACTATTACAAGTGCAAAAGTGGTTTCCTGCACCAACACAAGTGCAAAAAGTGGTTTTTCAACACCAACACAAGTGCGAAAAGTGGTTTTTCAACACTATCACATGTGCAAAAAAGTGTTTTTTCCACACTAATACAAGTGCAAAAGTGGTTTCCTGCACCAACACAAGTGCGAAAAGTGGTTTTTCAACACTAACACAAGTGCGAAAAGTGGTTTTTCAACACTATCACAAGTGCAAAAAGTGTTTTTTCCACACTAATACAAGTGCGAAAAGTGGTTTTTCAACACTAACACTGGTGCGAAAAGTGGTTTTTCAACACTAACACAAGTGCAAAAAGTGGTTTTTCAACACTATCACAAGTGCAAAAAGTGTTTTTTCCACACTAATACAAGTGCAAAAGTGGTTTCCTGCACCAACACAGGTGTGAAAAGTGTTTTTCAACACTAACACAATGGCGAAAAGTGGTATTTCAACACTAACACAAGTGCGAAAAGTGGTTTTTCAACACTAACACAAGTGCGAAAAGTGGTTTTTCCACACTAATACAAGTGCAAAAGTGGTTTCCTGCACCAACACAAGTGCGAAAAGTGGTTTTTCAACACTAACACAAGTGCGAAAAGTGGTTTTTCAACACTATCACAAGTGCAAAAAGTGTTTTTCCACACTAATACAAGTGCAAAAGTGGTTTCCTGCACCAACACAAGTGCGAAAAGTGGTTTTTCAACACTAACACAAGTGCGAAAAGTGGTTTTTCAACATTAACACAAGTGCGAAAAGTGGTTTTTCCACACTAATACAAGTGCAAAAGTGGTTTCCTGTACCAAAACAAGTGTGAAAAGTGGTTTTTCAACACTAACACAAGTGCGGAAAGTGGTTTTTTAACACTATCACAAGTGCAAAAAGTGTTTTTTCCACACTAATACAAGTGCAAAAGTGGTTTCCTGCACCAACACAAGTGCGGAAAGTGGTTTTTCAACACTAACACAAGTGCGAAAAGTGGTTTTTCCACACTAACACAAGTGCAAAAGTGGTTTCCTGTACCAACACAAGTGCGAAAAGTGGTTTTTCAACACTAACACAAGTGCGAAAAGTGGTTTTTCAACACTACCACAAGTGCGAAAAGTGGTTTTTCAACACTATCACAAGTGCAAAAAGTGTTTTTTCCACACTAATACAAGTGCAAAAGTGGTTTCCTGCACCAACACAAGTGCAGAAAGTGGTTTTTCAACACTAACACAAGTGCGAAAAGTGGTATTTCAACACTAACACAAGTGCGAAAAGTGTTTTTTCAACACTACCACAAGTGCAAAAGTGGTTTTTCCACACTAATACAAGTGCAAAAGTGGTTTGCTGCACCAACACAAGTGCGAAAAGTGGTTTTTCAACACTAACACAAGTGCGAAAAGTGGTTTTTCAACACTATCACAAGTGCAAAAAGTGTTTTTTCCACACTAATACAAGGGCAAAAGTGGTTTCCTGCACCAACACAAGTGCGAAAAGTGGTTTTTCAACACTAACACAAGTGCGAAAAGTGGTTTTTCAACACTATCACAAGTGCAAAAGTAGTTTCCTGCACCAACACAAGTGCGAAAAGTGGTTTTTCAACACTAACACAAGTGCGAAAAGTGGTTTTTCAACACTATCACAAGTGCAAAAAGTGTTTTTTCCACACTAATACAAGTGCAAAAGTGGTTTCCTGCACCAACACAAGTGCGAAAAGTGGTTTTTCAACACTAACACAGGTGCGAAAAGTGGTTTTTCAACACTAACACAAGTGCAAAAAGTGGTTTTTCAACACTAATACAAGTGCAAAAGTGGTTTCCTGCACCAACACAAGTGCGAAAGGTGGTTTTTCAACACTAACACAAGTGCGAAAAGTGGTTTTTCAACACTATCACAAGTGCAAAAAATGTTTTTTCCACACTAATACAAGTGCAAAAGTGGTTTCCTGTACCAACACAAGTGCGAAAAGTGGTTTTTCAACACTAACACAAGTGCGAAAAGTGGTTTTTCAACACTAACACAAGTGCAAAAAGTGGTTTTTCAACACTATCACAAGTGCAAAAAGTGTTTTTTCCACACTAATACAAGTGCAAAAGTGGTTTCCTGCACCAACACAAGTGCGGAAAGTGGTTTTTCAACACTAACACAAGTGTGAAAAGTGGTATTTCAACACTAACACAAGTGCGAAAAGTGGTTTTTCAACACTAACACAAGTGCGAAAAGTGGATTTTCCACACTAATACAAGTGCAAAAGTGGTTTGCTGCACCAACACAAGGGCGAAAAGTGGTTTTTCAACACTAACACAAGTGCGAAAAGTGGTTTTTCAACACTATCACAAGTGCAAAAAGTGTTTTTTCCACACTAATACAAGGGCAAAAGTGGTTTCCTGCACCAACACAAGTGCGAAAAGTGGTTTTTCAACACTAACACAAGTGCGAAAAGTGGTTTTTCAACACTAACACAAGTGCGAAAAGTGGTTTTTCAACACTAACACAAGTGTGAAATGTGGTTTTTCCACACTATTACAAGTGCAAAAGTGGTTTCCTGCACCAACACAAGTGCGAAAAGTGGTTTTTCAACACCAACACAAGTGCGAAAAGTGGTTTTTCAACACTATCACATGTGCAAAAAGTGTTTTTTCCACACTAATACAAGTGCAAAAGTGGTTTCCTGCACCAACACAAGTGCGAAAAGTGGTTTTTCAACACTAACACAAGTGCGAAAAGTGGTTTTTCAACACTATCACAAGTGCAAAAAGTGTTTTTTCCACACTAATACAAGTGCAAAAGTGGTTTCCTGCACCAACACAAGTGCGAAAAGTGGTTTTTCAACACTAACACTGGTGCGAAAAGTGGTTTTTCAACACTAACACAAGTGCAAAAAGTGGTTTTTCAACACTATCACAAGTGCAAAAAGTGTTTTTTCCACACTAATACAAGTGCAAAAGTGGTTTCCTGCACCAACACAGGTGCGAAAAGTGGTTTTTCAACACTAACACAATGGCGAAAAGTGGTATTTCAACACTAACACAAGTGCGAAAAGTGGTTTTTCAACACTAACACAAGTGCGAAAAGTGGTTTTTCCACACTAATACAAGTGCAAAAGTGGTTTCCTGCACCAACACAAGTGCGAAAAGTGGTTTTTCAACACTAACACAAGTGCGAAAAGTGGTTTTTCAACACTATCACAAGTGCAAAAAGTGTTTTTTCCACACTAATACAAGTGCAAAAGTGGTTTCCTGCACCAACACAAGTGCGAAAAGTGGTTTTTCAACACTAACACAAGTGCGAAAAGTGGTTTTTCAACATTAACACAAGTGTGAAAAGTGGTTTTTCCACACTAATACAAGTGCAAAAGTGGTTTCCTGCACCAAAACAAGTGTGAAAAGTGGTTTTTCAACACTAACACAAGTGCGGAAAGTGGTATTTTAACACTATCACAAGTGCAAAAAGTATTTTTTCCACACTAATACAAGTGCAAAAGTGGTTTCCTGCACCAACACAAGTGCGAAAAGTGGTTTTTCAACACTAACACAAGTGCGAAAAGTGGTTTTTCAACACTAACACAAGTGCGAAAAGCGGTTTTTCAACACTAACACAAGTGCGAAAAGTGGTTTTTCCACACTAATACAAGTGCAAAAGTGGTTTCCTGCACCAACACAAGTGCGAAAAGTGGTTCATCAACACTAACACAAGTGCGAAAAGTGGTTTTTCAACACTAACACAAGTGCGAAAAGTGGTTTTTCAACACTAACACAAGTGCGAAAATTGCTTTTTCCACACTAATACAAGTGCAAAAGTGGTTTCCTGCACCAACACAAGTGCGAAAAGTGGTTTTTCAACACTAACACAAGTGCGAAAAGTGGTTTTTCAACACTAACACAAGTGCGAAAAGTGGTTTTCCACACTAATACAAGTGCAAAAGTGGTTTCCTGCACCAACACAAGTGCGAAAAGTGGTTTTTCAACACTAACATAAGTGTGAAAAGTGGTTTTTCAACACTAACACATGTGCGAGAAGTGGTTTTTCAACACTAACACAAGTGCGAAAAGTGGTTTTTCAACACTATCACAAGTGCAAAAAGTGTTTTTTCCACACTAATACAAGTGCAAAAGTGCTTTCCTGCACCAATACAAGTGCGAAAAGTGGTTTTTCAACACTAACACAAGTGCAAAAAGTGGTTTTTAAACACTAACACAAGTGCGAAAACTGGTTTTTCCACACTAATACGAGTGCAAAAGTGGTTTCCTGCACCAACACAAGTGCGAAAAGTGGTTTTTCAACACTAACACAAGTGCGAAAAGTGGTTTTTCAACACTATCACAGGTGCAAAAAGTGTTTTTTCCACACTAATACAAGTGCAAAAGTGGTTTCCTGCACCAACACAAGTGCGAAAAGTGGTTTTTCAACACTAACACAAGTGCGAAAATGTGGTTTTTCAACAATAACACAAGTGCGAAAAGTGGTTTTTCAACACTAACGTCTAACACAAGTGCGAAAAGTGGTTTTTCCACACTAATACAAGGGCAAAAGTGGTTTCCTGCACCAACACAAGTGCGAAAAGTGGTTTTTCAACACTAACACAAGTGCGAAAAGTGGTTTTTCAACACTAACACAAGTGCGAAAAGTGGTTTTTCCACACTAATACAAGTGCAAAAGTGGTTTCCTGCACCAACACAAGTGCGAAAAGTGGTTTTTCAACACTAACACAAGTGCGAAAAGTGGTTTTTCAACACTAACACAAGTGCGAAAAGTGGTTTTTCCACACTAATACAAGTGCAAAAGTGGTTTCCTGCACCAACACAAGTGCGAAAAGTGGTTTTTCAACACTAACACATGTGCAAAAAGTGTTTTTTCCACACTAATACAAGTGCAAAAGTGGTTTCCTGCACCAACACAAGTGCGAAAAGTGGTTTTTCAACACTAACACAAGTGCGAAAAGTGGTTTTTCAACACTATCACATGTGCAAAAAGTGTTTTTTCCACACGAATACAAGTGCAAAAGTGGTTTCCTGCACCAACACAAGTGCGAAAAGTGGTTTTTCAACACTAACACTGGTGCGAAAAGTGGTTTTTCAACACTAACACAAGTGCAAAAAGTGGTTTTTCAACACTATCACAAGTGCAAAAAGTGTTTTTTCCACACTAATACAAGTGCAAAAGTTGTTTCCTGCACCAACACAGGTGCGAAAAGTGGTTTTTCAACACTAACACAATGGCGAAAAGTGGTATTTCAACACTAACACAAGTGCGAAAAGTGGTTTTTCAACACTAACACAAGTGCGAAAAGTGGTTTTTCCACACTAATACAAGTGCAAAAGTGGTTTCCTGCACCAACACAAGTGCGAAAAGTGGTTTTTCAACACTAACACAAGTGCGAAAAGTGGTTTTTCAACACTATCACAAGTGCAAAAAGTGTTTTTTCCACACTAATACAAGTGCAAAAGTGGTTTCCTGCACCAACACAAGTGCGAAAAGTGGTTTTTCAACACTAACACAAGTGCGAAAAGTGGTTTTTCAACATTAACACAAGTGTGAAAAGTGGTTTTTCCACACTAATACAAGTGCAAAAGTGGTTTCCTGCACCAAAACAAGTGTGAAAAGTGGTTTTTCAACACTAACACAAGTGCGAAAAGTGGTTTTTCAACACTAACACAAGTGCGAAAAGTGGTTTTTCAACACTAACACAAGTGCGAAAAGTGGTTTTTCCACACTAATACAAGTGCAAAAGTGGTTTCCTGCACCAACACAAGTGCGAAAAGTGGTTCATCAACACTAACACAAGTGCGAAAAGTGGTTTTCAACACTAACACAAGTGCGAAAAGTGGTTTTTCAACACTAACACAAGTGCGAAAATTGGTTTTTCCACACTAATACAAGTGCAAAAGTGGTTTCCTGCACCAACACAAGTGCGAAAAGTGGTTTTTCAACACTAACACAAGTGCGAAAAGTGGTTTTTCAACACTAACACAAGTGCGAAAAGTGGTTTTTCCACACTAATACAAGTGCAAAAGTGGTTTCCTGCACCAACACAAGTGCGAAAAGTGGTTTTTCAACACTAACTCAAGTGTGAAAAGTGGTTTTTCAACACTAACACATGTGCGAGAAGTGGTTTTTCAACACTAACACAAGTGCGAAAAGTGGTTTTTCAACACTATCACAAGTGCAAAAAGTGTTTTTTCCACACTAATACAAGTACAAAAGTGCTTTCCTGCACCAATACAAGTGCGAAAAGTGGTTTTTCAACACTAACACAAGTGCAAAAAGTGGTTTTTAAACACTAACACAAGTGCGAAAACTGGTTTTTCCACACTAATACGAGTGCAAAAGTGGTTTCCTGCACCAACACAAGTGCGAAAAGTGGTTTTTCAACACTAACACAAGTGCAAAAAGTGGTTTTTCAACACTATCACAGGTGCAAAAAGTGTTTTTTCCACACTAATACAAGTGCAAAAGTGGTTTCCTGCACCAACACAAGTGCGAAAAGTGGTTTTTCAACACTAACACAAGTGCGAAAATGTGGTTTTTCAACAATAACACAAGTGCGAAAAGTGGTTTTTCAACACTAACGTCTAACACAAGTGCGAAAAGTGGTTTTTCCACACTAATACAAGGGCAAAAGTGGTTTCCTGCACCAACACAAGTGCGAAAAGTGGTTTTTCAACACTAACACAAGTGCGAAAAGTGGTTTTTCAACACTAACACAAGTGCGAAAAGTGGTTTTTCCACACTAATACAAGTGCAAAAGTGGTTTCTTGCACCAACACAAGTGCGAAAAGTGGTTTTTCAACACTAACACAAGTGCGAAAAGTGGTTTTTCAACACTAACACAAGTGCGAAAAGTGGTTTTTCCACACTAATACAAGTGCAAATGTGGTTTCCTGCACCAACACAAGTGCGAGAAGTGGTTTTTCAACACTAACACAAGAGCGAAAAGTGGTTTTTCAACACTATCACAAGTGCAAAAAGTGTTTTTTCCACACTAATACAAGTGCAAAAGTGGTTTCCTGCACCAACACAAGTGCGAAAAGTGGTTTTTCAACACTAACACAAGAGCGAAAAGTGGTTTTTCAACACTAACACAAGTGCGAAAAGTGGTTTTTCCACACTAATACAAGTGCAAAAGTGGTTTCCTGCACCAACACAAGTGCGAAAAGTGGTTTTTCAACACTAACACAAGTGCGAAAAGTGGTTTTTCAACACTATCACAAGTGCAAAAAGTGGTTTTTCCACACTAATACAAGTGCAAAAGTGGTTTCCTGCACCAACACAAGTGCGAAAAGTGGTTTTTCAACACTAACACAAGTGCAAAAAGTGGTTTTTCAACACTAACACAAGTGCGAAAAGTGGTTTTTCAACACCAACACAAATGCGAAAAGTGGTTTTTCCACACTAATACAAGTGCAAAAGTGGTTTCCTGCACCAACACAAGTGCGAAAAGTGGTTTTTCAACACTAACACAAGTGCGAAAAGTGGTTTTTCAACACTATCACAAGTGCAAAAAGTGTTTTTTCCACACTAATACAAGTGCAAAAGTGGTTTCCTGCACCAACACAAGTGCGAAAAGTGGTTTTTCAACACTAACACAAGTGCGAAAAGTGGTTTTCAACACTAACACAAGTGCGAAAAGTGGTTTTTCCACACTAATACAAGTGCAAAAGTGGTTTCCTGCACCAACACAAGTGCGAAAGGTGGTTTCTCAACACTACACAAGTGCGAAAAGTGGTTTTTCAACACTATCACAAGTGCAAAAAGTGTTTTTTCCACACTAATACAAGTGCAAAAGTTGTTTCCTGCACCAACACAAGTGCGAAAAGTGGTTTTTCAACACTAACACAAGTGCGAAAAGTGGTATATTAACACTAACACAAGTGCGAAAAGTGGTTTTTCAACACTAACACAAGTGCGAAAAGTGGTTTTTCCACACTAACACAAGTGCAAAAGTGGTTTCCTGTACCAACACAAGTGCGAAAAGTGGTTTTTCAACACTAACACAAGTGCGAAAAGTGGTTTTTCAACACTACCACAAGTGCGAAAAGTGGTTTTTCAACACTATCACAAGTGCAAAAAGTGTTTTTTCCACACTAATACAAGTGAAAAAGTGGTTTCCTGCACCAACACAAGTGCGGAAAGTGGTTTTTCAACACTAACACAAGTGCGAAAAGTGGTATTTCAACACTAACACAAGTGCGAAAAGTGTTTTTTCAACAGTAACACAAGTGCAAAAGTGGTTTTTCCACACTAATACAAGTGCAAAAGTGGTTTGCTGCACCAACACAAGTGCGAAAAGTGGGTTTTCAACACTAACACAAGTGCGAAAAGTGGTTTTTCAACACTATCACAAGTGCAAAAAGTGTTTTTTCCACACTAATACAAGGGCAAAAGTGGTTTCCTGCACCAACACAAGTGCGAAAAGTGGTTTTTCAACACTAACACAAGTGCGAAAAGTGGTTTTTCAACACTATCACAAGTGCAAAAAGTGTTTTTTCCACACTAATACAAGTGCAAAAGTGGTTTCCTGCACCAACACAAGTGCGAAAAGTGGTTTTTCAACACTAACACAAGTGCGAAAAGTGTTTTTTCCACACTAATACAAGTGCAAAAGTGGTTTCCTGCACCAACACAAGTGCGGCAAGTGGTTTTTCAACACTAACACAAGTGCGAAAAGTGGTATTTCAACACTAACACAAGTGCGAAAAGTGTTTTTTCAACACTAACACAAGTGCAAAAGTGGTTTTTCCACACTAATACAAGGGCAAAAGTGGTTTCCTGCACCAACACAAGTGCGAAAAGTGGTTTTTCAGCACTAACACAAGTGCGAAAAGTGGTTTTTCAACACTATCACAAGTGCAAAAGTGGTTTCCTGCACCAACACAAGTGCGAAAAGTGGTTTTTCAACACTATCACAAGTGCAAAAAGTGTTTTTTCCACACTAATACAAGTGCAAAAGTGGTTTCCTGCACCAACACAAGTGCGAAAAGTGGTTTTTCAACACTAACACAGGTGCGAAAAGTGGTTTTTCAACACTATCACAAGTGCAAAAAGTGTTTTTTCCACACTAATACAAGTGCAAAAGTGGTTTCCTGCACCAACACAAGTGCGGCAAGTGGTTTTTCAACACTAACACAAGTGCGAAAAGTGGTATTTCAACACTAACACAAGTGCGAAAAGTGTTTTTTCAACACTAACACAAGTGCAAAAGTGGTTTTTCCACACTAATACAAGTGCAAAAGTGGTTTGCTGCACCAACACAAGTGCGAAAAGTGGTTTTTCAACACTAACACAAGTGCGAAAAGTGGTTTTTCAACACTATCACAAGTGCAAAAAGTGTTTTTTCCACACTAATACAAGGGCAAAAGTGGTTTCCTGCACCAACACAAGTGCGAAAAGTGGTTTTTCAACACTAACACAAGTGCGAAAAGTGGTTTTTCAACACTATCACAAGTGCAAAAGTGGTTTCCTGCACCAACACAAGTGCGAAAAGTGGTTTTTCAACACTAACACAAGTGCGAAAAGTGGTTTTTCAACACTATCACAAGTGCAAAAAGTGTTTTTTCCACACTAATACAAGTGCAAAAGTGGTTTCCTGCACCAACACAAGTGCGAAAAGTGGTTTTTCAACACTAACACAGGTGCGAAAAGTGGTTTTTCAACACTAACACAAGTGCAAAAAGTGGTTTTTCAACACTAATACAAGTGCAAAAGTGGTTTCCTGCACCAACACAA
Source organism: Myxine glutinosa (assembly GCF_964187855.1). Taxonomy (NCBI): domain Eukaryota; kingdom Metazoa; phylum Chordata; class Myxini; order Myxiniformes; family Myxinidae; genus Myxine; species Myxine glutinosa. The sequence continues at coordinate 60,041 of NW_027616668.1, read as the reverse complement.
GTGCGAAAGGTGGTTTTTCAACACTAACACAAGTGCGAAAAGTGGTTTTTCAACACTATCACAAGTGCAAAAAATGTTTTTTCCACACTAATACAAGTGCAAAAGTGGTTTCCTGTACCAACACAAGTGCGAAAAGTGGTGTTTCAACACTAACACAAGTGCGAAAAGTGGTTTTTCAACACTAACACAAGTGCGAAAAGTGGTTTTTCAACACTATCACAAGTGCAAAAAGTGTTTTTTCCACACTAATACAAGTGCAAAAGTGGTTTCCTGCACCAACACAAGTGCGGAAAGTGGTTTTTCAACACTAACACAAGTGTGAAAAGTGGTATTTCAACACTAACACAAGTGCGAAAAGTGGTTTTTCAACACTAACACAAGTGCGAAAAGTGGATTTTCCACACTAATACAAGTGCAAAAGTGGTTTGCTGCACCAACACAAGTGCGAAATGTGGTTTTTCAACACTATCACAAGTGCAAAAAGTGTTTTTTCCACACTAATACAAGTGCAAAAGTGGTTTCCTGCACCAACACAAGTGCGAAAAATGGTTTTCAACACTAACACAAGTGCGAAAAGTGGTTTTCAACACTAACACAAGTGCGAAAAGTGGTTTTTCCACACTAATACAAGTGCAAAAGTGGTTTCCTGCACCAACACAAGTGCGAAAGGTGGTTTCTCAACACTACACAAGTGCGAAAAGTGGTTTTTCAACACTATCACAAGTGCAAAAAGTGTTTTTTTCCACACTAATACAAGTACAAAAGTTGTTTCCTGCACCAACACAAGTGCGGAAAGTGGTTTTTCAACACTAACACAAGTGCGAAAAGTGGTATTTTAACACTAACACAAGTGCGAAAAGTGGTTTTTCAACACTAACACAAGTGCGAAAAGTGGTTTTTCCACACTAACACAAGTGCAAAAGTGGTTTCCTGTACCAACACAAGTGCGAAAAGTGGTTTTTCAACACTAACACAAGTGCGAAAAGTGGTTTTTCAACACTACCACAAGTGCGAAAAGTGGTTTTTCAACACTATCACAAGTGCAAAAAGTGTTTTTTCCACACTAATACAAGTGCAAAAGTGGTTTCCTGCACCAACACAAGTGCGGAAAGTGGTTTTTCAACACTAACACAAGTGCGAAAAGTGGTATTTCAACACTAACACAAGTGCGAAAAGTGTTTTTTCAACACTAACACAAGTGCAAAAGTGGTTTTTCCACACTAATACAAGTGCAAAAGTGGTTTGCTGCACCAACACAAGTGCGAAAAGTGGTTTTTCAACACTAACACAAGTGCGAAAAGTGGTTTTTCAACACTATCACAAGTGCAAAAAGTGTTTTTTCCACACTAATACAAGGGCAAAAGTGGTTTCCTGCACCAACACAAGTGCGAAAAGTGGTTTTTCAACACTAACACAAGTGCGAAAAGTGGTTTTTCAACACTATCACAAGTGCAAAAGTGGTTTGCTGCACCAACACAAGTGTGAAAAGTGGTTTTTCAACACTAACACAAGTGCGAAAAGTGGTTTTTCAACACTATCACAAGTGCAAAAAGTGTTTTTTCCACACTAATACAAGGGCAAAAGTGGTTTCCTGCACCAACACAAGTGCGAAAAGTGGTTTTTCTAAACTAACACAAGTGCGAAAAGTGGTTTTTCAACACTATCACAAGTGCAAAAGTGGTTTCCTGCACCAACACAAGTGCGAAAAGTGGTTTTTCAACACTAACACAAGTGCGAAAAGTGGTTTTTCAACACTATCACAAGTGCAAAAAGTGTTTTTTCCACACTAATACAAGTGCAAAAGTGGTTTCCTGCACCAACACAAGTGCGAAAAGTGGTTTTTCAACACTAACACAGGTGCGAAAAGTGGTTTTTCAACACTAACACAAGTGCAAAAAGTGGTTTTTCAACACTAATACAAGTGCAAAAGTGGTTTCCTGCACCAACACAAGTGCGAAAGGTGGTTTTTCAACACTAACACAAGTGCGAAAAGTGGTTTTTCAACACTATCACAAGTGCAAAAAATGTTTTTTCCTCACTAATACAAGTGCAAAAGTGGTTTCCTGGACCAACACAAGTGCGAAAAGTGGTTTTTCAACACTAACACAAGTGCGAAAAGTGGTTTTTCAACACTAACACAAGTGCGAAAAGTGGTTTTTCAACACTATCACCAGTGCAAAAAGTGTTTTTTCCACACTAATACAAGTGCAAAAGTGGTTTCCTGCACCAACACAAGTGCGGAAAGTGGTTTTTAAACACTAACACAAGTGTGAAAAGTGGTATTTCAACACTAACACAAGTGCGAAAAGTGGTTTTTCAACACTAACACAAGTGCGAAAAGTGGATTTTCCACACTAATACAAGTGCAAAAGTGGTTTGCTGCACCAACACAAGGGCGAAAAGTGGTTTTTCAACACTAACACAAGTGCGAAAAGTGGTTTTTCAACACTATCACAAGTGCAAAAAGTGTTTTTTCCACACTAATACAAGGGCAAAAGTGGTTTCCTGCACCAACACAAGTGCGAAAAGTGGTTTTTCAACACTAACACAAGTGCGAAAAGTGGTTTTTCAACACTAACACAAGTGCGAAAAGTGGTTTTTCAACACTAACACAAGTGCGAAATGTGGTTTTTCCACACTATTACAAGTGCAAAAGTGGTTTACTGCACCAACACAAGTGCAAAAAGTGGTTTTTCAACACCAACACAAGTGCGAAAAGTGGTTTTTCAACACTATCACATGTGCAAAAAGTGTTTTTTCCACACTAATACAAGTGCAAAAGTGGTTTCCTGCACCAACACAAGTGCGAAAAGTGGTTTTTCAACACTAACACAAGTGCGAAAAGTGGTTTTTCAACACTATCACAAGTGCAAAAAGTGTTTTTTCCACACTAATACAAGTGCGAAAAGTGGTTTTTCAACACTAACACTGGTGCGAAAAGTGGTTTTTCAACACTAACACAAGTGCAAAAAGTGGTTTTTCAACACTATCACAAGTGCAAAAAGTGTTTTTTCCACACTAATACAAGTGCAAAAGTGGTTTCCTGCACCAACACAGGTGCGAAAAGTGGTTTTTCAACACTAACACAATGGCGAAAAGTGGTATTTCAACACTAACACAAGTGCGAAAAGTGGTTTTTCAACACTAACACAAGTGCGAAAAGTGGTTTTTCCACACTAATACAAGTTCAAAAGTGGTTTCCTGCACCAACACAAGTGCGAAAAGTGGTTTTTCAACACTAACACAAGTGCGAAAAGTGGTTTTTCAACACTATCACAAGTGCAAAAAGTGTTTTTCCACACTAATACAAGTGCAAAAGTGGTTTCCTGCACCAACACAAGTGCGAAAAGTGGTTTTTCAACACTAACACAAGTGCGAAAAGTGGTTTTTCAACATTAACACAAGTGCGAAAAGTGGTTTTTCCACACTAATACAAGTGCAAAAGTGGTTTCCTGTACCAAAACAAGTGTGAAAAGTGGTTTTTCAACACTAACACAAGTGCGGAAAGTGGTTTTTTAACACTATCACAAGTGCAAAAAGTGTTTTTTCCACACTAATACAAGTGCAAAAGTGGTTTCCTGCACCAACACAAGTGCGGAAAGTGGTTTTTCAACACTAACACAAGTGCGAAAAGTGGTATTTTAACACTAACACAAGTGCGAAAAGTGGTTTTTCAACACTAACACAAGTGCGAAAAGTGGTTTTTCCACACTAACACAAGTGCAAAAGTGGTTTCCTGTACCAACACAAGTGCGAAAAGTGGTTTTTCAACACTAACACAAGTGCAAAAAGTGGTTTTTCAACACTACCACAAGTGCGAAAAGTGGTTTTTCAACACTATCACAAGTGCAAAAAGTGTTTTTTCCACACTAATACAAGTGCAAAAGTGGTTTCCTGCACCAACACAAGTGCAGAAAGTGGTTTTTCAACACTAACACAAGTGCGAAAAGTGGTATTTCAACACTAACACAAGTGCGAAAAGTGTTTTTTCAACACTAACACAAGTGCAAAAGTGGTTTTTCCACACTAATACAAGTGCAAAAGTGGTTTGCTGCACCAACACAAGTGCGAAAAGTGGTTTTTCAACACTAACACAAGTGCGAAAAGTGGTTTTTCAACACTATCACAAGTGCAAAAGTAGTTTCCTGCACCAACACAAGTGCGAAAAGTGGTTTTTCAACACTAACACAAGTGCGAAAAGTGGTTTTTCAACACTATCACAAGTGCAAAAAGTGTTTTTTCCACACTAATACAAGTGCAAAAGTGGTTTCCTGCACCAACACAAGTGCGAAAAGTGGTTTTTCAACACTAACACAGGTGCGAAAAGTGGTTTTTCAACACTAACACAAGTGCAAAAAGTGGTTTTTCCACATTAATACAAGTGCAAAAGTGGTTTCCTGCACCAACACAAGTGTGAAAGGTGGTTTTTCAACACTAACACAAGTGCGAAAAGTGGTTTTTCAACACTATCACAAGTGCAAAAAATGTTTTTTCCACACTAATACAAGTGCAAAAGTGGTTTCCTGTACCAACACAAGTGCGAAAAGTGGTTTTTCAACACTAACACAAGTGCGAAAAGTGGTTTTTCAACACTAACACAAGTGCAAAAAGTGGTTTTTCAACACTATCACAAGTGCAAAAAGTGTTTTTTCCACACTAATACAAGTGCAAAAGTGGTTTCCTGCACCAACACAAGTGCGGAAAGTGGTTTTTCAACACTAACACAAGTGTGAAAAGTGGTATTTCAACACTAACACAAGTGCGAAAAGTGGTTTTTCAACACTAACACAAGTGCGAAAAGTGGATTTTCCACACTAATACAAGTGCAAAAGTGGTTTGCTGCACCAACACAAGGGCGAAAAGTGGTTTTTCAACACTAACACAAGTGCGAAAAGTGGTTTTTCAACACTATCACAAGTGCAAAAAGTGTTTTTTCCACACTAATACAAGGGCAAAAGTGGTTTCCTGCACCAACACAAGTGCGAAAAGTGGTTTTTCAACACTAACACAAGTGCGAAAAGTGGTTTTTCAACACTAACACAAGTGCGAAAAGTGGTGTTTCAACACTAACACAAGTGCGAAATGTGGTTTTTCCACACTATTACACGTGCAAAAGTGGTTTCCTGCACCAACACAAGTGCGAAAAGTGGTTTTTCAACACCAACACAAGTGCGAAAAGTGGTTTTTCAACACTATCACATGTGCAAAAAGTGTTTTTTCCACACTAATACAAGTGCAAAAGTGGTTTCCTGCACCAACACAAGTGCGAAAAGTGGTTTTTCAACACTAACACAAGTGCGAAAAGTGGTTTTTCAACACTATCACAAGTGCAAAAGTGTTTTTTCCACACTAATACAAGTGCAAAAGTGGTTTCCTGCACCAACACAAGTGCGAAAAGTGGTTTTTCAACACTAACACTGGTGCGAAAAGTGGTTTTTCAACACTAACACAAGTGCAAAAAGTGGTTTTTCAACACTATCACAAGTGCAAAAAGTGTTTTTTCCACACTAATACAAGTGCAAAAGTGGTTTCCTGCACCAACACAGGTGCGAAAAGTGGTTTTCAACACTAACACAATGGCGAAATGTGGTATTTCAACACTAACACAAGTGCGAAAAGTGGTTTTTCAACACTAACACAAGTGCGAAAAGTGGTTTTTCCACACTAATACAAGTGCAAAAGTGGTTTCCTGCACCAACACAAGTGCGAAAAGTGGTTTTTCAACACTAACACAAGTGCGAAAAGTGGTTTTTCAACACTATCACAAGTGCAAAAAGTGTTTTTTCCACACTAATACAAGTGCAAAAGTGGTTTCCTGCACCAACACAAGTGCGAAAAGTGGTTTTTCAACACTAACACAAGTGCGAAAAGTGGTTTTTCAACATTAACACAAGTGTGAAAAGTGGTTTTTCCACACTAATACAAGTGCAAAAGTGGTTTCCTGCACCAAAACAAGTGTGAAAAGTGGTTTTTCAACACTAACACAAGTGCGGAAAGTGGTTTTTTAACACTATCACAAGTGCAAAAAGTATTTTTTCCACACTAATACAAGTGCAAAAGTGGTTTCCTGCACCAACACAAGTGCGAAAAGTGGTTTTTCAACACTAACACAAGTGCGAAAAGTGGTTTTTCAACACTAACACAAGTGCGAAAAGTGGTTTTTCAACACTAACACAATTGCGAAAAGTGGTTTTTCCACACTAATACAAGTGCAAAAGTGGTTTCCTGCACCAACACAAGTGCGAAAAGTGGTTCATCAACACTAACACAAGTGCGAAAAGTGGTTTTTCAACACTAACACAAGTGCGAAAAGTGGTTTTTCAACACTAACACAAGTGCGAAAATTGGTTTTTCCACACTAATACAAGTGCAAAAGTGGTTTCCTGCACCAACACAAGTGCGAAAAGTGGTTTTTCAACACTAACACAAGTGCGAAAAGTGGTTTTTCAACACTAACACAAGTGCGAAAAGTGGTTTTCCACACTAATACAAGTGCAAAAGTGGTTTCCTGCACCAACACAAGTGCAAAAGTGGTTTCCTGCACCAACACAAGTGCGAAAAGTGGTTTTTCAACACTAACACAAGTGCGAAAAGTGGTTTTTTCAACACTATCACAAGTGCAAAAAGTGTTTTTTCCACACTAATACAAGTGCAAAAGTGGTTTCCTGCACCAACACAAGTGCGAAAAGTGGTTTTTCAACACTAACACTGGTGCGAAAAGTGGTTTTTCAACACTAACACAAGTGCAAAAAGTGGTTTTGTCAACACTATCACAAGTGCAAAAAGTGTTTTTTCCACACTAATACAAGTGCAAAAGTGGTTTCCTGCACCAACACAGGTGCGAAAAGTGGTTTTTCAACACTAACACAATGGCGAAATGTGGTATTTCAACACTAACACAAGTGCGAAAAGTGGTTTTTCAACACTAACACAAGTGCGAAAAGTGGTTTTTCCACACTAATACAAGTGCAAAAGTGGTTTCCTGCACCAACACAAGTGCGAAAGGTGGTTTCTCAACACTACACAAGTGCGAAAAGTGGTTTTTCAACACTATCACAAGTGCAAAAAGTGTTTTTTCCACACTAATACAAGTGCAAAAGTTGTTTCCTGCACCAACACAAGTGCGAAAAGTGGTTTTTCAACACTAACACAAGTGCGAAAAGTGGTATATTAACACTAACACAAGTGCGAAAAGTGGTTTTTCAACACTAACACAAGTGCGAAAAGTGGTTTTTCCACACTAACACAAGTGCAAAAGTGGTTTCCTGTACCAACACAAGTGCGAAAAGTGGTTTTTCAACACTAACACAAGTGCGAAAAGTGGTTTTTCAACACTACCACAAGTGCGAAAAGTGGTTTTTCAACACTATCACAAGTGCAAAAAGTGTTTTTTCCACACTAATACAAGTGAAAAAGTGGTTTCCTGCACCAACACAAGTGCGGAAAGTGGTTTTTCAACACTAACACAAGTGCGAAAAGTGGTATTTCAACACTAACACAAGTGCGAAAAGTGTTTTTTCAACAGTAACACAAGTGCAAAAGTGGTTTTTCCACACTAATACAAGTGCAAAAGTGGTTTGCTGCACCAACACAAGTGCGAAAAGTGGGTTTTCAACACTAACACAAGTGCGAAAAGTGGTTTTTCAACACTATCACAAGTGCAAAAAGTGTTTTTTCCACACTAATACAAGGGCAAAAGTGGTTTCCTGCACCAACACAAGTGCGAAAAGTGGTTTTTCAACACTAACACAAGTGCGAAAAGTGGTTTTTCAACACTATCACAAGTGCAAAAAGTGTTTTTTCCACACTAATACAAGTGCAAAAGTGGTTTCCCTGCACCAACACAAGTGCGAAAAGTGGTTTTTCAACACTAACACAAGTGCGAAAAGTGTTTTTTCCACACTAATACAAGTGCAAAAGTGGTTTCCTGCACCAACACAAGTGCGGCAAGTGGTTTTTCAACACTAACACAAGTGCGAAAAGTGGTATTTCAACACTAACACAAGTGCGAAAAGTGTTTTTTCAACACTAACACAAGTGCAAAAGTGGTTTTTCCACACTAATACAAGGGCAAAAGTGGTTTCCTGCACCAACACAAGTGCGAAAGTGGTTTTTCAGCACTAACACAAGTGCGAAAAGTGGTTTTTCAACACTATCACAAGTGCAAAAGTGGTTTCCTGCACCAACACAAGTGCGAAAAGTGGTTTTTCAACACTATCACAAGTGCAAAAAGTGTTTTTTCCACACTAATACAAGTGCAAAAGTGGTTTCCTGCACCAACACAAGTGCGAAAAGTGGTTTTTCAACACTAACACAGGTGCGAAAAGTGGATTTTCCACACTAATACAAGTGCAAAAGTGGTTTCCTGCACCAACACAAGTGCGAAAAGTGGTTTTTCAACACTAACACATGTGCAAAAAGTGTTTTTTCCACACTAATACAAGTGCAAAAGTGGTTTCCTGCACCAACACAAGTGCGAAAAGTGGTTTTTTCAACACTAACACAAGTGCGAAAAGTGGTTTTTCAACACTATCACAAGTGCAAAAAGTGTTTTTTCCACACGAATACAAGTGCAAAAGTGGTTTCCTGCACCAACACAAGTGCGAAAAGTGGTTTTTCAACACTAACACTGGTGCGAAAAGTGGTTTTTCAACACTAACACAAGTGCAAAAAGTGGTTTTTCAACACTATCACAAGTGCAAAAAGTGTTTTTTCCACACTAATACAAGTGCAAAAGTGGTTTCCTGCACCAACACAGGTGCGAAAAGTGGTTTTTCAACACTAACACAATGGCGAAAAGTGGTATTTCAACACTAACACAAGTGCGAAAAGTGGTTTTTCAACACTAACACAAGTGCGAAAAGTGGTTTTTCCACACTAATACAAGTGCAAAAGTGGTTTCCTGCACCAACACAAGTGCGAAAAGTGGTTTTTCAACACTAACACAAGTGCGAAAAGTGGTTTTTCAACACTATCACAAGTGCAAAAAGTGTTTTTTCCACACTAATACAAGTGCAAAAGTGGTTTCCTGCACCAACACAAGTGCGAAAAGTGGTTTTTTCAACACTAACACAAGTGCGAAAAGTGGTTTTTCAACATTAACACAAGTGTGAAAAGTGGTTTTTCCACACTAATACAAGTGCAAAAGTGGTTTCCTGCACCAAAACAAGTGTGAAAAGTGGTTTTTCAACACTAACACAAGTGCGAAAAGTGGTTTTTCAACACTAACACAAGTGCGAAAAAGTGGTTTTTCAACACTAACACAAGTGCGAAAAGTAGTTTTTCCACACTAATACAAGTGCAAAAGTGGTTTCCTGCACCAACACAAGTGCGAAAAGTGGTTCATCAACACTAACACAAGTGCGAAAAGTGGTTTTTCAACACTAACACAAGTGCGAAAAGTGGTTTTTCAACACTAACACAAGTGCGAAATTGGTTTTTCCACACTAATACAAGTGCAAAAGTGGTTTCCTGCACCAACACAAGTGCGAAAAGTGGTTTTTCAACACTAACACAAGTGCGAAAAGTGGTTTTTCAACACTAACACAAGTGCGAAAAGTGGTTTTTCCACACTAATACAAGTGCAAAAGTGGTTTCCTGCACCAACACAAGTGCGAAAAGTGGTTTTTCAACACTAACACAAGTGTGAAAAGTGGTTTTTCAACACTAACACATGTGCGAGAAGTGGTTTTTCAACACTAACACAAGTGCGAAAAGTGGTTTTTCAACACTATCACAAGTGCAAAAAGTGTTTTTTCCACACTAATACAAGTGCAAAAGTGCTTTCCTGCACCAATACAAGTGCGAAAAGTGGTTTTTCAACACTAACACAAGTGCAAAAAGTTGTTTTTTAAACACTAACACAAGTGCGAAAACTGGTTTTTCCACACTAATACGAGTGCAAAAGTGGTTTCCTGCACCAACACAAGTGCGAAAAGTGGTTTTTCAACACTAACACAAGTGCGAAAAGTGGTTTTTCAACACTATCACAGGTGCAAAAAGTGTTTTTTCCACACTAATACAAGTGCAAAAGTGGTTTCCTGCACCAACACAAGTGCGAAAAGTGGTTTTTCAACACTAACACAAGTGCGAAAATGTGGTTTTTCAACAATAACACAAGTGCGAAAAGTGGTTTTTCAACACTAACGTCTAACACAAGTGCGAAAAGTGGTTTTTCCACATTAATACAAGGGCAAAAGTGGTTTCCTGCACCAACACAAGTGCGAAAAGTGGTTTTTCAACACTAACACAAGTGCGAAAAGTGGTTTTTTCAACACTAACACAAGTGCGAAAAGTGGTTTTTCCACACTAATACAAGTGCAAAAGTGGTTTCTTGCACCAACACAAGTGCGAAAAGTGGTTTTTCAACACTAACACAAGTGCGAAAAGTGGTTTTTCAACACTAACACAAGTGCGAAAAGTGGTTTTTCCACACTAATACAAGTGCAAATGTGGTTTCCTGCACCAACACAAGTGCGAGAAGTGGTTTTTCAACACTAACACAAGAGCGAAAAGTGGTTTTTCAACACTATCACAAGTGCAAAAAGTGTTTTTCCCACACTAATACAAGTGCAAAAGTGGTTTCCTGCACCAACACAAGTGCGAAAAGTGGTTTTTCAACACTAACACAAGTGCGAAAAGTGGTTTTTCAACACTAACACAAGTGCGAAAAGTGGTTTTTCCACACTAATACAAGTGCAAAAGTGGTTTCCTGCACCAACACAAGTGCGAAAAGTGGTTTTTCAACACTAACACAAGTGCGAAAAGTGGTTTTTCAACACTATCACAAGTGCAAAAAGTGTTTTTTCCACACTAATACAAGTGCAAAAGTGATTTCCTGCACCAACACAAGTGCGAAAAGTGGTTTTTCAACACTAACACAAGTGCAAAAAGTGGTTTTTCAACACTAACACAAGTGCGAAAAGTGGTTTTTCAACACCAACACAAATGCGAAAAGTGGTTTTTCCACACTAATACAAGTGCAAAAGTGGTTTCCTGCACCAACACAAGTGCGAAAAGTGGTTTTTCAACACTAACACAAGTGCGAAAAGTGGTTTTTCAACACTATCACAAGTGCAAAAAGTGTTTTTTCCACACTAATACAAGTGCAAAAGTGGTTTCCTGCACCAACACAAGTGCGAAAAGTGGTTTTTCAACACTAACACAAGTGCGAAAAGTGGTTTTCAACACTAACACAAGTGCGAAAAGTGGTTTTTCCACACTAATACAAGTGCAAAAGTGGTTTCCTGCACCAACACAAGTGCGAAAGGTGGTTTCTCAACACTACACAAGTGCGAAAAGTGGTTTTTCAACACTATCACAAGTGCAAAAAGTGTTTTTTCCACACTAATACAAGTGCAAAAGTTGTTTCCTGCACCACACAAGTGCGAAAAGTGGTTTTTCAACACTAACACAAGTGCGAAAAGTGGTATTTTAACACTAACACAAGTGCGAAAAGTGGTTTTTCAACACTAACACAAGTGCGAAAAGTGGTTTTTCCACACTAACACAAGTGCAAAAGTGGTTTCCTGTACCAACACAAGGGCGAAAAGTGGTTTTTCAACACTAACACAAGTGCGAAAAGTGGTTTTTTCAACACTATCACAAGTGCAAAAAGTGTTTTTTCCACACTAATACAAGGGCAAAAGTGGTTTCTTGCACCAACACAAGTGCGAAAAGTGGTTTTTCAACACTAACACAAGTGCGAAAAGTGGTTTTTCAACACTAACACAAGTGCGAAAAGTGGTTTTTCAACACTAACACAAGTGCGAAATGTGGTTTTTCCACACTATTACAAGTGCAAAAGTGGTTTCCTGCACCAACACAAGTGCAAAAAGTGGTTTTTCAACACCAACACAAGTGCGAAAAGTGGTTTTTCAACACTATCACATGTGCAAAAAGTGTTTTTTCCACACTAATACAAGTGCAAAAGTGGTTTCCTGCACCAACACAAGTGCGAAAAGTGGTTTTTCAACACTAACACAAGTGCGAAAAGTGGTTTTTCAACACTATCACAAGTGCAAAAAGTGTTTTTTCCACACTAATACAAGTGCGAAAAGTGGTTTTTCAACACTAACACTGGTGCGAAAAGTGGTTTTTCAACACTAACACAAGTGCAAAAAGTGGTTTTTCAACACTATCACAAGTGCAAAAAGTGTTTTTTCCACACTAATACAAGTGCAAAAGTGGTTTCCTGCACCAACACAGGTGTGAAAAGTGGTTTTTCAACACTAACACAATGGCGAAAAGTGGTATTTCAACACTAACACAAGTGCGAAAAGTGGTTTTTCAACACTAACACAAGTGCGAAAAGTGGTTTTTCCACACTAATACAAGTGCAAAAGTGGTTTCCTGCACCAACACAAGTGCGAAAAGTGGTTTTTCAACACTAACACAAGTGCGAAAAGTGGTTTTTCAACACTATCACAAGTGCAAAAAGTGTTTTTCCACACTAATACAAGTGCAAAAGTGGTTTCCTGCACCAACACAAGTGCGAAAAGTGGTTTTTCAACACTAACACAAGTGCGAAAAGTGGTTTTTCAACATTAACACAAGTGCGAAAAGTGGTTTTTCCACACTAATACAAGTGCAAAAGTGGTTTCCTGTACCAAAACAAGTGTGAAAAGTGGTTTTTCAACACTAACACAAGTGCGGAAAGTGGTTTTTTAACACTATCACAAGTGCAAAAAGTGTTTTTTCCACACTAATACAAGTGCAAAAGTGGTTTCCTGCACCAACACAAGTGCGGAAAGTGGTTTTTCAACACTAACACAAGTGCGAAAAGTGGTTTTTCCACACTAACACAAGTGCAAAAGTGGTTTCCTGTACCAACACAAGTGCGAAAGTGGTTTTTCAACACTAACACAAGTGCGAAAAGTGGTTTTTCAACACTACCACAAGTGCGAAAAGTGGTTTTTCAACACTATCACAAGTGCAAAAAGTGTTTTTTCCACACTAATACAAGTGCAAAAGTGGTTTCCTGCACCAACACAAGTGCAGAAAGTGGTTTTTCAACACTAACACAAGTGCGAAAAGTGGTATTTCAACACTAACACAAGTGCGAAAAGTGTTTTTTCAACACTAACACAAGTGCAAAAGTGGTTTTTCCACACTAATACAAGTGCAAAAGTGGTTTGCTGCACCAACACAAGTGCGAAAAGTGGTTTTTCAACACTAACACAAGTGCGAAAAGTGGTTTTTCAACACTATCACAAGTGCAAAAAGTGTTTTTTCCACACTAATACAAGGGCAAAAGTGGTTTCCTGCACCAACACAAGTGCGAAAAGTGGTTTTTCAACACTAACACAAGTGCGAAAAGTGGTTTTTCAACACTATCACAAGTGCAAAAAGTGTTTTTTCCACACTAATACAAGTGCAAAAGTGGTTTCCTGCACCAACACAAGTGCGAAAAGTGGTTTTTCAACACTAACACAAGTGCGAAAAGTGGTTTTTCAACACTATCACAAGTGCAAAAAGTGTTTTTTCCACACGAATACAAGTGCAAAAGTGGTTTCCTGCACCAACACAAGTGCGAAAAGTGGTTTTTCCACACTAATACAAGTGCAAATGTGGTTTCCTGCACCAACACAAGTGCGAGAAGTGGTTTTTCAACACTAACACAAGAGCGAAAAGTGGTTTTTCAACACTATCACAAGTGCAAAAAGTGTTTTTTCCACACTAATACAAGTGCAAAAGTGGTTTCCTGCACCAACACAAGTGCGAAAAGTGGTTTTTCAACACTAACACAAGTGCGAAAAGTGGTTTTTCAACACTAACACAAGTGCGAAAAGTGGTTTTTCCACACTAATACAAGTGCAAAAGTGGTTTCCTGCACCAACACAAGTGCGAAAAGTGGTTTTTCAACACTAACACATGTGCAAAAAGTGTTTTTTCCACACTAATACAAGTGCAAAAGTGGTTTCCTGCACCAACACAAGTGCGAAAAGTGGTTTTTCAACACTAACACAAGTGCGAAAAGTGGTTTTTCAACACTATCACAAGTGCAAAAAGTGTTTTTTCCACACGAATACAAGTGCAAAAGTGGTTTCCTGCACCAACACAAGTGCGAAAAGTGGTTTTTCAACACTAACACTGGTGCGAAAAGTGGTTTTTCAACACTAACACAAGTGCAAAAAGTGGTTTTTCAACACTATCACAAGTGCAAAAAGTGTTTTTTCCACACTAATACAAGTGCAAAAGTGGTTTCCTGCACCAACACAGGTGCGAAAAGTGGTTTTTCAACACTAACACAATGGCGAAAAGTGGTATTTCAACACTAACACAAGTGCGAAAAGTGGTTTTTCAACACTAACACAAGTGCGAAAAGTGGTTTTTCCACACTAATACAAGTGCAAAAGTGGTTTCCTGCACCAACACAAGTGCGAAAAGTGGTTTTTCAACACTAACACAAGTGCGAAAAGTGGTTTTTCAACACTAACACAAGTGCGAAAAGTGGTTTTTCCACACTAATACAAGTGCAAAAGTGGTTTCTTGCACCAACACAAGTGCGAAAAGTGGTTTTTCAACACTAACACAAGTGCGAAAAGTGGTTTTTCAACACTAACACAAGTGCGAAAAGTGGTTTTTCCACACTAATACAAGTGCAAATGTGGTTTCCTGCACCAACACAAGTGCGAGAAGTGGTTTTTCAACACTAACACAAGAGCGAAAAGTTGTTTTTCAACACTATCACAAGTGCAAAAAGTGTTTTTTCCACACTAATACAAGTGCAAAAGTGGTTTCCTGCACCAACACAAGTGCGAAAAGTGGTTTTTCAACACTAACACAAGTGCGAAAAGTGGTTTTTCAACACTAACACAAGTGCGAAAAGTGGTTTTTCCACACTAATACAAGTGCAAAAGTGGTTTCCTGCACCAACACAAGTGCGAAAAGTGGTTTTTCAACACTAACACAAGTGCGAAAAGTGGTTTTTCAACACCATCACAAGTGCAAAAAGTGTTTTTTCCACACTAATACAAGTGCAAAAGTGGTTTCCTGCACCAACACAAGTGCGAAAAGTGGTTTTTCAACACTAACACAAGTGCGAAAAGTGGTTTTTCAACATTAACACAAGTGCGAAAAGTGGTTTTTCCACACTAATACAAGTGCAAAAGTGGTTTCCTGCACCAAAACAAGTGTGAAACGTGGTTTTTCAACACTAACACAAGTGCGGAAAGTGGTTTTTTAACACTATCACAAGTGCAAAAAGTGTTTTTTCCACACTAATACAAGTGCAAAAGTGGTTTCCTGCACCAACACAAGTGCGAAAAGTGGTTTTTCAACACTAACACAAGTGCGAAAAGTGGTTTTTCAACACTAACACAAGTGCGAAAAGTGGTTTTTCAACACTAACACAAGTGCGAAAAGTAGTTTTTCCACACTAATACAAGTGCAAAAGTGGTTTCCTGCACCAACACAAGTGCGAAAAGTGGTTCATCAACACTAACACAAGTGCGAAAAGTGGTTTTTCAACACTAACACAAGTGCGAAAAGTGGTTTTTCAACACTAACACAAGTGCGAAAATTGGTTTTTCCACACTAATACAAGTGCAAAAGTGGTTTCCTGCACCAACACAAGTGCGAAAAGTGGTTTTTCAACACTAACACAAGTGCGAAAAGTGGTTTTTCAACACTAACACAAGTGCGAAAAGTGGTTTTTCCACACTAATACAAATGTAAAAGTGGTTTCCTGCACCAACACAAGTGCGAAAAGTGGTTTTTCAACACTAACACAAGTGTGAAAAGTGGTTTTTCAACACTAACACATGTGCGAGAAGTGGTTTTTCAACACTAACACAAGTGCGAAAAGTGGTTTTTCAACACTATCACAAGTGCAAAAAGTGTTTTTTCCACACTAATACAAGTGCAAAAGTGCTTTCCTGCACCAATACAAGTGCGAAAAGTGGTTTTTCAACACTAACACAAGTGCAAAAAGTGGTTTTTCAACACTAACACAAGTGCGAAAAGTGGTTTTTCAACACCAACACAAATGCGAAAAGTGGTTTTTTCACACTAATACAAGTGCAAAAGTGGTTTCCTGCACCAACACAAGTGCGAAAAGTGGTTTTTCAACACTAACACAAGTGCGAAAAGTGGTTTTTCAACACTATCACAAGTGCGAAAAGTGGTTTTTCCACACTAATACAAGTGCAAAAGTGGTTTCCTGCACCAACACAAGTGCGAAAGGTGGTTTCTCAACACTACACAAGTGCGAAAAGTGGTTTTTCAACACTATCACAAGTGCAAAAAGTGTTTTTTCCACACTAATACAAGTGCAAAAGTTGTTTCCTGCACCAACACAAGTGCGGAAAGTGGTTTTTCAACACTAACACAAGTGCGAAAAGTGGTATTTTAACACTAACACAAGTGCTAAAAGTGGTTTTTCAACACTAACACAAGTGCGAAAAGTGGTTTTTCCACACTAACACAAGTGCAAAAGTGGTTTCCTGTTCCAACACAAGTGCGAAAAGTGGTTTTTCAACACTAACACAAGTGCGAAATGTGGTTTTTCAACACTACCACAAGTGCGAAAAGTGGTTTTTCAACACTATCACAAGTGCAAAAAGTGTTTTTTCCACACTAATACAAGTGCAAAAGTGGTTTCCTGCACCAACACAAGTGCGGAAAGTGGTTTTTCAACACTAACACAAGTGCGAAAAGTGGTATTTCAACACTAACACAAGTGCGAAAAGTGTTTTTTCAACACTAACACAAGTGCAAAAGTGGTTTTTCCACACTAATACAAGTGCAAAAGTGGTTTGCTGCACCAACACAAGTGCGAACAGTGGTTTTTCAACACTAACACAAGTGGCAAAAGTGGTTTTTCAACACTATCACAAGTGCAAAAAGTGTTTTTTCCACACTAATACAAGGGCAAAAGTGGTTTCCTGCACCAACACAAGTGCGAAAAGTGGTTTTTCAACACTAACACAAGTGCGAAAAGTGCCTTTTCAACACTATCACAAGTGCAAAAGTGGTTTCCTGCACCAACACAAGTGCGAAAAGTGGTTTTTCAACACTAACACAAGTGCGAAAAGTGGTTTTTCAACACTATCACAAGTGCAAAAAGTGTTTTTTCCACACTAATACAAGTGCAAAAGTGGTTTCCTGCACCAACACAAGTGCGAAAAGTGGTTTTTCAACACTAACACAGGTGCGAAAAGTGGTTTTTCAACACTAACACAAGTGCAAAAAGTGGTTTTTCAACACTAATACAAGTGCAAAAGTGGTTTCCTGCACCAACACAAGTGCGAAAGGTGGTTTTTCAACACTAACACAAGTGCGAAAAGTGGTTTTTCAACACTATCACAAGTGCAAAAAATGTTTTTTCCACACTAATACAAGTGCAAAAGTGGTTTCCTGTACCAACACAAGTGCGAAAAGTGGTTTTTCAACACTAACACAAGTGCGAAAAGTGGTTTTTCAACACTAACACAAGTGCGAAAAGTGGTTTTTCAACACTATCACAAGTGCAAAAAGTGTTTTTTCCACACTAATACAAGTGCAAAAGTGGTTTCCTGCACCAACACAAGTGCGGAAAGTGGTTTTTCAACACTAACACAAGTGTGAAAAGTGGTATTTCAACACTAACACAAGTGCGAAAAGTGGTTTTTCAACACTAACACAAGTGCGAAAAGTGGATTTTCCACACTAATACAAGTGCAAAAGTGGTTTGCTGCACCAACACAAGGGCGAAAAGTGGTTTTTCAACACTAACACAAGTGTGAAAAGTGGTTTTTCAACACTATCACAAGTGCAAAAAGTGTTTTTTCCACACTAATACAAGGGCAAAAGTGGTTTCCTGCACCAACACAAGTGCGAAAAGTGGTTTTTCAACACTAACACAAGTGCGAAAAGTGGTTTTTCAACACTAACACAAGTGCGAAAAGTGGTTTTTCAACACTAATACAAGTGCGAAATGTGGTTTTTCCACACTATTACACGTGCAAAAGTGGTTTCCTGCACCAACACAAGTGCGAAAAGTGGTTTTTCAACACCAACACAAGTGCGAAAAGTGGTTTTTCAACACTATCACAAGTGCAAAAAGTGTTTTTTCCACACTAATACAAGTGCAAAAGTGGTTTCCTGCACCAACACAAGTGCGAAAAGTGGTTTTTCAACACTAACACAAGTGCGAAAAGTGGTTTTTCAACACCAACACAAATGCGAAAAGTGGTTTTTCCACACTAATACAAGTGCAAAAGTGGTTTCCTGCACCAACACAAGTGCGAAAAGTGGTTTTTCAACACTAACACAAGTGCGAAAAGTGGTTTTTCAACACTATCACAAGTGCAAAAAGTGTTTTTTCCACACTAATACAAGTGCAAAAGTGGTTTCCTGCACCAACACAAGTGCGAAAAGTGGTTTTTCAACACTAACACAAGTGCGAAAAGTGGTTTTCAACACTAACACAAGTGCGAAAAGTGGTTTTTCCACACTACACAAGTGCGAAAAGTGGTTTTTCAACACTATCACAAGTGCAAAAAGTGTTTTTTCCACACTAATACAAGTGCAAAAGTTGTTTCCTGCACCAACACAAGTGCGGAAAGTGGTTTTTCAACACTAACACAAGTGCGAGAAGTGGTTTTACAACACTAACACAAGTGCGAAAAGTGGTTTTTCAACACTATCACAAGTGCAAAAAGTGTTTTTTCCACACTAATACAAGTGCAAAAGTGGTTTCCTGCACCAACACAGGTGCGAAAAGTGGTTTTTCAACACTAACACAATGGCGAAAAGTGGTATTTCAACACTAACACAAGTGCGAAAAGTGGTTTTTCAACACTAACACAATTGCGAAAAGTGGTTTTTCCACACTAATACAAGTGCAAAAGTGGTTTCCTGCACCAACACAAGTGCGAAAAGTGGTTTTTGCAACACTAACACAAGTGCGAAAAGTGGTTTTTCAACACTATCACAAGTGCAAAAAGTGTTTTTTCCACACTAATACAAGTGCAAAAGTGGTTTCCTGCACCAACACAAGTGCGAAAAGTGGTTTTTCAACACTAACACAAGTGCGAAAAGTGGTTTTTCCACACTAATACAAGTGCAAAAGTGGTTTCCTGCACCAAAACAAGTGTGAAAAGTGGTTTTTCAACGCTAACACAAGTGCGGAAAGTGGTTTTTTAACACTATCACAAGTGCAAAAAGTGTTTTTTCCACACTAATACAAGTGCAAAAGTGGTTTCCTGCACCAACACAAGTGCGAAAAGTGGTTTTTCAACACTAACACAAGTGCGAAAAGTGGTTTTTCAACACTAACACAAGTGCGAAAAGTGGTTTTTCAACACTAACACAAGTGCGAAAAGTGGTTTTTCCACACTAATACAAGTGCAAAAGTGGTTTCCTGCACCAACACAAGTGCGAAAAGTGGTTCATCAACACTAACACAAGTGCGAAAAGTGGTTTTTCAACACTAACACAAGTGCGAAAAGTGGTTTTTCAACACTAACACAAAGTGCGAAAATTGGTTTTTCCACACTAATACAAGTGCAAAAGTGGTTTCCTGCACTAACACAAGTGCGAAAAGTGGTTTTTCAACACTAACACAAGTGCAAAAAGTGGTTTTTCAACACTAACACAAGTGCGAAAAGTGGTTTTTCAACACCAACACAAATGCGAAAAGTGGTTTTTTCACACTAATACAAGTGCAAAAGTGGTTTCCTGCACCAACACAAGTGCGAAAAGTGGTTTTTCAACACTAACACAAGTGCGAAAAGTGGTTTTTCAACACTATCACAAGTGCGAAAAGTGGTTTTTCCACACTAATACAAGTGCAAAAGTGGTTTCCTGCACCAACACAAGTGCGAAAGGTGGTTTCTCAACACTACACAAGTGCGAAAAGTGGTTTTTCAACACTATCACAAGTGCAAAAAGTGTTTTTTCCACACTAATACAAGTGCAAAAGTTGTTTCCTGCACCAACACAAGTGCGGAAAGTGGTTTTTCAACACTAACACAAGTGCGAAAAGTGGTATTTTAACACTAACACAAGTGCTAAAAGTGGTTTTTCAACACTAACACAAGTGCGAAAAGTGGTTTTTCCACACTAACACAAGTGCAAAAGTGGTTTCCTGTTCCAACACAAGTGCGAAAAGTGGTTTTTCAACACTAACACAAGTGCGAAATGTGGTTTTTCAACACTACCACAAGTGCGAAAAGTGGTTTTTCAACACTATCACAAGTGCAAAAAGTGTTTTTTCCACACTAATACAAGTGCAAAAGTGGTTTCCTGCACCAACACAAGTGCGGAAAGTGGTTTTTCAACACTAACACAAGTGCGAAAAGTGGTATTTCAACACTAACACAAGTGCGAAAAGTGTTTTTTCAACACTAACACAAGTGCAAAAGTGGTTTTTCCACACTAATACAAGTGCAAAAGTGGTTTGCTGCACCAACACAAGTGCGAACAGTGGTTTTTCAACACTAACACAAGTGGCAAAAGTGGTTTTTCAACACTATCACAAGTGCAAAAAGTGTTTTTTCCACACTAATACAAGGGCAAAAGTGGTTTCCTGCACCAACACAAGTGCGAAAAGTGGTTTTTCAACACTAACACAAGTGCGAAAAGTGCCTTTTCAACACTATCACAAGTGCAAAAGTGGTTTCCTGCACCAACACAAGTGCGAAAAGTGGTTTTTCAACACTAACACAAGTGCGAAAAGTGGTTTTTCAACACTATCACAAGTGCAAAAAGTGTTTTTTCCACACTAATACAAGTGCAAAAGTGGTTTCCTGCACCAACACAAGTGCGAAAAGTGGTTTTTCAACACTAACACAGGTGCGAAAAGTGGTTTTTCAACACTAACACAAGTGCAAAAAGTGGTTTTTCAACACTAATACAAGTGCAAAAGTGGTTTCCTGCACCAACACAAGTGCGAAAGGTGGTTTTTCAACACTAACACAAGTGCGAAAAGTGGTTTTTCAACACTATCACAAGTGCAAAAAATGTTTTTTCCACACTAATACAAGTGCAAAAGTGGTTTCCTGTACCAACACAAGTGCGAAAAGTGGTTTTTCAACACTAACACAAGTGCGAAAAGTGGTTTTTCAACACTAACACAAGTGCGAAAAGTGGTTTTTCAACACTATCACAAGTGCAAAAAGTGTTTTTTCCACACTAATACAAGTGCAAAAGTGGTTTCCTGCACCAACACAAGTGCGGAAAGTGGTTTTTCAACACTAACACAAGTGTGAAAAGTGGTATTTCAACACTAACACAAGTGCGAAAAGTGGTTTTTCAACACTAACACAAGTGCGAAAAGTGGATTTTCCACACTAATACAAGTGCAAAAGTGGTTTGCTGCACCAACACAAGGGCGAAAAGTGGTTTTTCAACACTAACACAAGTGTGAAAAGTGGTTTTTCAACACTATCACAAGTGCAAAAAGTGTTTTTTCCACACTAATACAAGGGCAAAAGTGGTTTCCTGCACCAACACAAGTGCGAAAAGTGGTTTTTCAACACTAACACAAGTGCGAAAAGTGGTTTTTCAACACTAACACAAGTGCGAAAAGTGGTTTTTCAACACTAATACAAGTGCGAAATGTGGTTTTTCCACACTATTACACGTGCAAAAGTGGTTTCCTGCACCAACACAAGTGCGAAAAGTGGTTTTTCAACACCAACACAAGTGCGAAAAGTGGTTTTTCAACACTATCACAAGTGCAAAAAGTGTTTTTTCCACACTAATACAAGTGCAAAAGTGGTTTCCTGCACCAACACAAGTGCGAAAAGTGGTTTTTCAACACTAACACAAGTGCGAAAAGTGGTTTTTCAACACCAACACAAATGCGAAAAGTGGTTTTTCCACACTAATACAAGTGCAAAAGTGGTTTCCTGCACCAACACAAGTGCGAAAAGTGGTTTTTCAACACTAACACAAGTGCGAAAAGTGGTTTTTCAACACTATCACAAGTGCAAAAAGTGTTTTTTCCACACTAATACAAGTGCAAAAGTGGTTTCCTGCACCAACACAAGTGCGAAAAGTGGTTTTTCAACACTAACACAAGTGCGAAAAGTGGTTTTCAACACTAACACAAGTGCGAAAAGTGGTTTTTCCACACTACACAAGTGCGAAAAGTGGTTTTTCAACACTATCACAAGTGCAAAAAGTGTTTTTTCCACACTAATACAAGTGCAAAAGTTGTTTCCTGCACCAACACAAGTGCGGAAAGTGGTTTTTCAACACTAACACAAGTGCGAGAAGTGGTTTTACAACACTAACACAAGTGCGAAAAGTGGTTTTTCAACACTATCACAAGTGCAAAAAGTGTTTTTTCCACACTAATACAAGTGCAAAAGTGGTTTCCTGCACCAACACAGGTGCGAAAAGTGGTTTTTCAACACTAACACAATGGCGAAAAGTGGTATTTCAACACTAACACAAGTGCGAAAAGTGGTTTTTCAACACTAACACAATTGCGAAAAGTGGTTTTTCCACACTAATACAAGTGCAAAAGTGGTTTCCTGCACCAACACAAGTGCGAAAAGTGGTTTTTGCAACACTAACACAAGTGCGAAAAGTGGTTTTTCAACACTATCACAAGTGCAAAAAGTGTTTTTTCCACACTAATACAAGTGCAAAAGTGGTTTCCTGCACCAACACAAGTGCGAAAAGTGGTTTTTCAACACTAACACAAGTGCGAAAAGTGGTTTTTCCACACTAATACAAGTGCAAAAGTGGTTTCCTGCACCAAAACAAGTGTGAAAAGTGGTTTTTCAACGCTAACACAAGTGCGGAAAGTGGTTTTTTAACACTATCACAAGTGCAAAAAGTGTTTTTTCCACACTAATACAAGTGCAAAAGTGGTTTCCTGCACCAACACAAGTGCGAAAAGTGGTTTTTCAACACTAACACAAGTGCGAAAAGTGGTTTTTCAACACTAACACAAGTGCGAAAAGTGGTTTTTCAACACTAACACAAGTGCGAAAAGTGGTTTTTCCACACTAATACAAGTGCAAAAGTGGTTTCCTGCACCAACACAAGTGCGAAAAGTGGTTCATCAACACTAACACAAGTGCGAAAAGTGGTTTTTCAACACTAACACAAGTGCGAAAAGTGGTTTTTCAACACTAACACAAAGTGCGAAAATTGGTTTTTCCACACTAATACAAGTGCAAAAGTGGTTTCCTGCACTAACACAAGTGCGAAAAGTGGTTTTTCAACACTAACACAAGTGCAAAAAGTGGTTTTTCAACACTAACACAAGTGCGAAAAGTGGTTTCTCCACACTAATACAAGTGTAAAAGTGGTTTCCTGCACCAACACAAGTGTGAAAAGTGGTTTTTCAACACTAACACAAGTGTGAAAAGTGGTTTTTCAACACTAACACATGTGCGAGAAGTGGTTTTTCAACACTAACACAAGTGCGAAAAGTGGTTTTTCAACACTATCACAAGTGCAAAAAGTGTTTTTTCCACACTAATACAAGTGCAAAAGTGCTTTCCTGCACCAATACAAGTGCGAAAAGTGGTTTTTCAACACTAACACAAGTGCAAAAATTGGTTTTTAAACACTAACACAAGTGCGAAAACTGGTTTTTCCACACTAATACGAGTGCAAAAGTGGTTTCCTGCACCAACACAAGTGCGAAAAGTGGTTTTTCAACACTAACACAAGTGCGAAAAGTGGTTTTTCAACACTATCACAGGTGCAAAAAGTGTTTTTTCCACACTAATACAAGTGCAAAAGTGGTTTCCTGCACCAACACAAGTGCGAAAAGTGGTTTTTCAACACTAACACAAGTGCGAAAATGTGGTTTTTCAACAATAACACAAGTGCGAAAAGTGGTTTTTCAACACTAACGTCTAACACAAGTGCGAAAAGTGGTTTTTCCACACTAATACAAGGGCAAAAGTGGTTTCCTGCACCAACACAAGTGCGAAAAGTGGTTTTTCAACACTAACACAAGTGCGAAAAGTGGTTTTTCAACACTAACACAAGTGCGAAAAGTGGATTTTCCACACTAATACAAGTGCAAAAGTGGTTTCTTGCACCAACACAAGTGCGAAAAGTGGTTTTTCAACACTAACACAAGTGCGAAAAGTGGTTTTTCAACACTAACACAAGTGCGAAAAGTGGTTTTTCCACACTAATACAAGTGCAAATGTGGTTTCCTGCACCAACACAAGTGCGAGAAGTGGTTTTTCAACACTAACACAAGAGCGAAAAGTTGTTTTTCAACACTATCACAAGTGCAAAAAGTGTTTTTTCCACACTAATACAAGTGCAAAAGTGGTTTCCTGCACCAACACAAGTGCGAAAAGTGGTTTTTCAACACTAACACAAGTGCGAAAAGTGGTTTTTCAACACTAACACAAGTGCGAAAAGTGGTTTTTCCACACTAATACAAGTGCAAAAGTGGTTTCCTGCACCAACACAAGTGCGAAAAGTGGTTTTTCAACACTAACACAAGTGCGAAAAGTGGTTTTTCAACACCATCACAAGTGCAAAAAGTGTTTTTTCCACACTAATACAAGTGCAAAAGTGGTTTCCTGCACCAACACAAGTGCGAAAAGTGGTTTTTCAACACTAACACAAGTGCGAAAAGTGGTTTTTCAACATTAACACAAGTGCGAAAAGTGGTTTTTCCACACTAATACAAGTGCAAAAGTGGTTTCCTGCACCAAAACAAGTGTGAAAAGTGGTTTTTCAACACTAACACAAGTGCGGAAAGTGGTTTTTTAACACTATCACAAGTGCAAAAAGTGTTTTTTCCACACTAATACAAGTGCAAAAGTGGTTTCCTGCACCAACACAAGTGCGAAAAGTGGTTTTTCAACACTAACACAAGTGCAAAAAGTGGTTTTTTAACACTAACACAAGTGCGAAAAGTGGTTTTTCAACACTAACACAAGTGCGAAAAGTAGTTTTTCCACACTAATACAAGTGCAAAAGTGGTTTCCTGCACCAACACAAGTGCGAAAAGTGGTTCATCAACACTAACACAAGTGCGAAAAGTGGTTTTTCAACACTAACACAAGTGCGAAAAGTGGTTTTTCAACACTAACACAAGTGCGAAAAGTGGTTTTTCCACACTAATACAAGTGCAAAAGTGGTTTCCTGCACCAACACAAGTGCGAAAAGTGGTTTTTCAACACTAACACAAGTGCGAAAAGTGGTTTTTCAACACTAACACAAGTGCGAAAAGTGGTTTTTCCACACTAATACAAATGTAAAAGTGGTTTCCTGCACCAACACAAGTGCGAAAAGTGGTTTTTCAACACTAACACAAGTGTGAAAAGTGGTTTTTCAACACTAACACATGTGCGAGAAGTGGTTTTTCAACACTAACACAAGTGCGAAAAGTGGTTTTTCAACACTATCACAAGTGCAAAAAGTGTTTTTTCCACACTAATACAAGTGCAAAAGTGCTTTCCTGCACCAATACAAGTGCGAAAAGTGGTTTTTCAACACTAACACAAGTGCAAAAAGTGGTTTTTCAACACTAACACAAGTGCGAAAAGTGGTTTTTCAACACCAACACAAATGCGAAAAGTGGTTTTTTCACACTAATACAAGTGCAAAAGTGGTTTCCTGCACCAACACAAGTGCGAAAAGTGGTTTTTCAACACTAACACAAGTGCGAAAAGTGGTTTTTCAACACTATCACAAGTGCGAAAAGTGGTTTTTCCACACTAATACAAGTGCAAAAGTGGTTTCCTGCACCAACACAAGTGCGAAAGGTGGTTTCTCAACACTACACAAGTGCGAAAAGTGGTTTTTCAACACTATCACAAGTGCAAAAAGTGTTTTTTCCACACTAATACAAGTGCAAAAGTTGTTTCCTGCACCAACACAAGTGCGGAAAGTGGTTTTTCAACACTAACACAAGTGCGAAAAGTGGTATTTTAACACTAACACAAGTGCGAAAAGTGGTTTTTCAACACTAACACAAGTGCGAAAAGTGGTTTTTCCACACTAACACAAGTGCAAAAGTGGTTTCCTGTACCAACACAAGTGCGAAAAGTGGTTTTTCAACACTAACACAAGTGCGAAAAGTGGTTTTTCAACACTACCACAAGTGCGAAAAGTGGTTTTTCAACACTATCACAAGTGCAAAAAGTGTTTTTTCCACACTAATACAAGTGCAAAAGTGGTTTCCTGCACCAACACAAGTGCGGAAAGTGGTTTTTCAACACTAACACAAGTGCGAAAAGTGGTATTTCAACACTAACACAAGTGCGAAAAGTGTTTTTTCAACACTAACACAAGTGCAAAAGTGGTTTTTCCACACTAATACAAGTGCAAAAGTGGTTTGCTGCACCAACACAAGTGCGAAAAGTGGTTTTTCAACACTAACACAAGTGGCAAAAGTGGTTTTTCAACACTATCACAAGTGCAAAAAGTGTTTTTTCCACACTAATACAAGGGCAAAAGTGGTTTCCTGCACCAACACAAGTGCGAAAAGTGGTTTTTCAACACTAACACAAGTGCGAAAAGTGCTTTTTCAACACTATCACAAGTGCAAAAGTGGTTTCCTGCACCAACACAAGTGCGAAAAGTGGTTTTTCAACACTAACACAAGTGCGAAAAGTGGTTTTTCAACACTATCACAAGTGCAAAAAGTGTTTTTTCCACACTAATACAAGTGCAAAAGTGGTTTCCTGCACCAACACAAGTGCGAAAAGTGGTTTTTCAACACTAACACGGGTGCGAAAAGTGGTTTTTCAACACTAACACAAGTGCAAAAAGTGGTTTTTCAACACTAATACAAGTGCAAAAGTGGTTTCCTGCACCAACACAAGTGCGAAAGGTGGTTTTTCAACACTAACACAAGTGCGAAAAGTGGTTTTTCAACACTATCACAAGTGCAAAAAATGTTTTTTCCACACTAATACAAGTGCAAAAGTGGTTTCCTGTACCAACACAAGTGCGAAAAGTGGTTTTTCAACACTAACACAAGTGCGAAAAGTGGTTTTTCAACACTAACACAAGTGCGAAAAGTGGTTTTTCAACACTATCACAAGTGCAAAAAGTGTTTTTTCCACACTAATACAAGTGCAAAAGTGGTTTCCTGCACCAACACAAGTGCGGAAAGTGGTTTTTCAACACTAACACAAGTGTGAAAAGTGGTATTTCAACACTAACACAAGTGCGAAAAGTGGTTTTTCAACACTAACACAAGTGCGAAAAGTGGATTTTCCACACTAATACAAGTGCAAAAGTGGTTTGCTGCACCAACACAAGGGCGAAAAGTGGTTTTTCAACACTAACACAAGTGTGAAAAGTGGTTTTTCAACACTATCACAAGTGCAAAAAGTGTTTTTTCCACACTAATACAAGGGCAAAAGTGGTTTCCTGCACCAACACAAGTGCGAAAAGTGGTTTTTCAACACTAACACAAGTGCGAAAAGTGGTTTTTCAACACTAACACAAGTGCGAAAAGTGGTTTTTCAACACTAATACAAGTGCGAAATGTGGTTTTTCCACACTATTACACGTGCAAAAGTGGTTTCCTGCACCAACACAAGTGCGAAAAGTGGTTTTTCAACACCAACACAAGTGCGAAAAGTGGTTTTTCAACACTATCACAAGTGCAAAAAGTGTTTTTTACACACTAATACAAGTGCAAAAGTGGTTTCCTGCACCAACACAAGTGCGAAAAGTGGTTTTTCAACACTAACACAATTGCGAAAAGTGGTTTTTCAACACCAACACAAATGCGAAAAGTGGTTTTTCCACACTAATACAAGTGCAAAAGTGGTTTCCTGCACCAACACAAGTGCGAAAAGTGGTTTTTCAACACTAACACAAGTGCGAAAAGTGGTTTTTCAACACTATCACAAGTGCAAAAAGTGTTTTTTCCACACTAATACAAGTGCAAAAGTGGTTTCCTGCACCAACACAAGTGCGAAAAGTGGTTTTCAACACTAACACAAGTGCGAAAAGTGGTTTTTCCACACTAATACAAGTGCAAAAGTGGTTTCCTGCACCAACACAAGTGCGAAAGGTGGTTTTTCAACACTACACAAGTGCGAAAAGTGGTTTTTCAACACTATCACAAGTGCAAAAAGTGTTTTTTCCACACTAATACAAGTGCAAAAGTTGTTTCCTGCACCAACACAAGTGCGGAAAGTGGTTTTTCAACACTAACACAAGTGCGAAAAGTGGTATTTTAACACTAACACAAGTGCGAAAAGTGGTTTTTCAACACTAACACAAGTGCGAAAAGTGGTTTTTCCACACTAACACAAGTGCAAACGTGGTTTCCTGTACCAACACAAGTGCGAAAAGTGGTTTTTCAACACTAACACAAGTGCGAAAAGTGGTTTTTCAACACTACCACAAGTGCGAAAAGTGGTTTTTCAACACTATCACAAGTGCAAAAAGTGTTTTTTCCACACTAATACAAGTGCAAAAGTGGTTTCCTGCACCAACACAAGTGCGGAAAGTGGTTTTTCAACACTAACACAAGTGCGAAAAGTGGTATTTCAACACTAACACAAGTGCGAAAAGTGTTTTTTCAACACTAACACAAGTGCAAAAGTGGTTTTTCCACACTAATACAAGTGCAAAAGTGGTTTGCTGCACCAACACAAGTGCGAAAAGTGGTTTTTCAACACTAACACAAGTGCGAAAAGTGGTTTTTCAACACTATCACAGGTGCAAAAAGTGTTTTTTCCACACTAATACAAGGGCAAAAGTGGTTTCCTGCACCAACACAAGTGCGAAAAGTGGTTTTTCAACACTAACACAAGTGCGAAAAGTGTTTTTTCAACACTATCACAAGTGCAAAAGTGGTTTCCTGCACCAACACAAGTGTGAAAAGTGGTTTTTCAACAATAACACAAGTGCGAAAAGTGGTTTTTCAACACTATCACAAGTGCAAAAAGTGTTTTTTCCACACTAATACAAGTGCAAAAGTGCTTTCCTGCACCAATACAAGTGCGAAAAGTGGTTTTTCAACACTAACACAAGTGCAAAAAGTGGTTTTTCAACACTAACACAAGTGCGAAAAGTGGTTTTTCAACACCAACACAAATGCGAAAAGTGGTTTTTTCACACTAATACAAGTGCAAAAGTGGTTTCCTGCACCAACACAAGTGCGAAAAGTGGTTTTTCAACACTAACACAAGTGCGAAAAGTGGTTTTTCAACACTATCACAAGTGCGAAAAGTGGTTTTTCCACACTAATACAAGTGCAAAAGTGGTTTCCTGCACCAACACAAGTGCGAAAGGTGGTTTCTCAACACTACACAAGTGCGAAAAGTGGTTTTTCAACACTATCACAAGTGCAAAAAGTGTTTTTTCCACACTAATACAAGTGCAAAAGTTGTTTCCTGCACCAACACAAGTGCGGAAAGTGGTTTTTCAACACTAACACAAGTGCGAAAAGTGGTATTTTAACACTAACACAAGTGCGAAAAGTGGTTTTTCAACACTAACACAAGTGCGAAAAGTGGTTTTTCCACACTAACACAAGTGCAAAAGTGGTTTCCTGTACCAACACAAGTGCGAAAAGTGGTTTTTCAACACTAACACAAGTGCGAAAAGTGGTTTTTCAACACTACCACAAGTGCGAAAAGTGGTTTTTCAACACTATCACAAGTGCAAAAAGTGTTTTTTCCACACTAATACAAGTGCAAAAGTGGTTTCCTGCACCAACACAAGTGCGGAAAGTGGTTTTTCAACACTAACACAAGTGCGAAAAGTGGTATTTCAACACTAACACAAGTGCGAAAAGTGTTTTTTCAACACTAACACAAGTGCAAAAGTGGTTTTTCCACACTAATACAAGTGCAAAAGTGGTTTGCTGCACCAACACAAGTGCGAAAAGTGGTTTTTCAACACTAACACAAGTGGCAAAAGTGGTTTTTCAACACTATCACAAGTGCAAAAAGTGTTTTTTCCACACTAATACAAGGGCAAAAGTGGTTTCCTGCACCAACACAAGTGCGAAAAGTGGTTTTTCAACACTAACACAAGTGCGAAAAGTGCTTTTTCAACACTATCACAAGTGCAAAAGTGGTTTCCTGCACCAACACAAGTGCGAAAAGTGGTTTTTCAACACTAACACAAGTGCGAAAAGTGGTTTTTCAACACTATCACAAGTGCAAAAAGTGTTTTTTCCACACTAATACAAGTGCAAAAGTGGTTTCCTGCACCAACACAAGTGCGAAAAGTGGTTTTTCAACACTAACACGGGTGCGAAAAGTGGTTTTTCAACACTAACACAAGTGCAAAAAGTGGTTTTTCAACACTAATACAAGTGCAAAAGTGGTTTCCTGCACCAACACAAGTGCGAAAGGTGGTTTTTCAACACTAACACAAGTGCGAAAAGTGGTTTTTCAACACTATCACAAGTGCAAAAAATGTTTTTTCCACACTAATACAAGTGCAAAAGTGGTTTCCTGTACCAACACAAGTGCGAAAAGTGGTTTTTCAACACTAACACAAGTGCGAAAAGTGGTTTTTCAACACTAACACAAGTGCGAAAAGTGGTTTTTCAACACTATCACAAGTGCAAAAAGTGTTTTTTCCACACTAATACAAGTGCAATAGTGGTTTCCTGCACCAACACAAGTGCGGAAAGTGGTTTTTCAACACTAACACAAGTGTGAAAAGTGGTATTTCAACACTAACACAAGTGCGAAAAGTGGTTTTTCAACACTAACACAAGTGCGAAAAGTGGATTTTCCACACTAATACAAGTGCAAAAGTGGTTTGCTGCACCAACACAAGGGCGAAAAGTGGTTTTTCAACACTAACACAAGTGTGAAAAGTGGTTTTTCAACACTATCACAAGTGCAAAAAGTGTTTTTTCCACACTAATACAAGGGCAAAAGTGGTTTCCTGCACCAACACAAGTGCGAAAAGTGGTTTTTCAACACTAACACAAGTGCGAAAAGTGGTTTTTCAACACTAACACAAGTGCGAAAAGTGGTTTTTCAACACTAATACAAGTGCGAAATGTGGTTTTTCCACACTATTACACGTGCAAAAGTGGTTTCCTGCACCAACACAAGTGCGAAAAGTGGTTTTTCAACACCAACACAAGTGCGAAAAGTGGTTTTTCAACACTATCACAAGTGCAAAAAGTGTTTTTTACACACTAATACAAGTGCAAAAGTGGTTTCCTGCACCAACACAAGTGCGAAAAGTGGTTTTTCAACACTAACACAATTGCGAAAAGTGGTTTTTCAACACCAACACAAATGCGAAAAGTGGTTTTTCCACACTAATACAAGTGCAAAAGTGGTTTCCTGCACCAACACAAGTGCGAAAAGTGGTTTTTCAACACTAACACAAGTGCGAAAAGTGGTTTTTCAACACTATCACAAGTGCAAAAAGTGTTTTTTCCACACTAATACAAGTGCAAAAGTGGTTTCCTGCACCAACACAAGTGCGAAAAGTGGTTTTCAACACTAACACAAGTGCGAAAAGTGGTTTTTCCACACTAATACAAGTGCAAAAGTGGTTTCCTGCACCAACACAAGTGCGAAAGGTGGTTTTTCAACACTACACAAGTGCGAAAAGTGGTTTTTCAACACTATCACAAGTGCAAAAAGTGTTTTTTCCACACTAATACAAGTGCAAAAGTTGTTTCCTGCACCAACACAAGTGCGGAAAGTGGTTTTTCAACACTAACACAAGTGCGAAAAGTGGTATTTTAACACTAACACAAGTGCGAAAAGTGGTTTTTCAACACTAACACAAGTGCGAAAAGTGGTTTTTCCACACTAACACAAGTGCAAACGTGGTTTCCTGTACCAACACAAGTGCGAAAAGTGGTTTTTCAACACTAACACAAGTGCGAAAAGTGGTTTTTCAACACTACCACAAGTGCGAAAAGTGGTTTTTCAACACTATCACAAGTGCAAAAAGTGTTTTTTCCACACTAATACAAGTGCAAAAGTGGTTTCCTGCACCAACACAAGTGCGGAAAGTGGTTTTTCAACACTAACACAAGTGCGAAAAGTGGTATTTCAACACTAACACAAGTGCGAAAAGTGTTTTTTCAACACTAACACAAGTGCAAAAGTGGTTTTTCCACACTAATACAAGTGCAAAAGTGGTTTGCTGCACCAACACAAGTGCGAAAAGTGGTTTTTCAACACTAACACAAGTGCGAAAAGTGGTTTTTCAACACTATCACAGGTGCAAAAAGTGTTTTTTCCACACTAATACAAGGGCAAAAGTGGTTTCCTGCACCAACACAAGTGCGAAAAGTGGTTTTTCAACACTAACACAAGTGCGAAAAGTGTTTTTTCAACACTATCACAAGTGCAAAAGTGGTTTCCTGCACCAACACAAGTGTGAAAAGTGGTTTTTCAACAATAACACAAGTGCGAAAAGTGGTTTTTCAACACTATCACAAGTGCAAAAAGTGTTTTTTCCACACTAATACAAGGGCAAAAGTGGTTTCCTGTACCAACACAAGTGCGGAAAGTGGTTTTTCAACACTAACACAAGTGTGAAAAGTGGTTTTTCAACACTAACACAAGTGCGAAAAGTGGATTTTCCACACTAATACAAGTGCAAAAGTGGTTTGCTGCACCAACACAAGGGCGAAAAGTGGTTTTTCAACACTAACACAAGTGCGAAAAGTGGTTTTTTTCAACACTATCACAAGTGCAAAAAGTGTTTTTTCCACACTAATACAAGGGCAAAAGTGGTTTCCTGCACCAACACAAGTGCGAAAAGTGGTTTTTCAACACTAACACAAGTGCGAAAAGTGGTTTTTCAACACTAACACAAGTGCGAAAAGTGGTTTTTAAACACTAACACAAGTGCGAAATGTGGTTTTTCCACACTATTACACGTACAAAAGTGGTTTCCTGCACCAACACAAGTGCGAAAAGTGGTTTTTCAACACTAACACAAGTGCGAAAAGTGGTTTTTCAACACTATCACAAGTGCAAAAAGTGTTTTTTCCACACTAATACAAGTGCAAAAGTGGTTTCCTGCACCAACACAAGTGCGAAAAGTGGTTTTTCAACACTAACACAAGTGCGAAAAGTGGTTTTTCAACACCAACACAAATGCGAAAAGTGGTTTTTCCACACTAATACAAGTGCAAAAGTGGTTTCCTGCACCAACACAAGTGCGAAAAGTGGTTTTTCAACACTAACACAAGTGCGAAAAGTGGTTTTTCAACACTATCACAAGTGCAAAAAGTGTTTTTTCCACACTAATACAAGTGCAAAAGTGGTTTCCTGCACCAACACAAGTGCGAAAAGTGGTTTTTCAACACTAACACAAGTGCGAAAAGTGGTTTTCAACACTAACACAAGTGCGAAAAGTGGTTTTTCCACACTAATACAAGTGCAAAAGTGGTTTCCTGCACCAACACAAGTGCGAAAGGTGGTTTCTCAACACTACACAAGTGCGAAAAGTGGTTTTTCAACACTATCACAAGTGCAAAAAGTGTTTTTTCCACACTAATACAAGTGCAAAAGTTGTTTCCTGCACCAACACAAGTGCGGAAAGTGGTTTTTCAACACTAACACAAGTGCGAAAAGTGGTATTTTAACACTAACACAAGTGCAAAAAGTGGTTTTTCAACACTAACACAAGTGCGAAAAGTGGTTTTTCCACACTAACACAAGTGCAAAAGTGGTTTCCTGCACCAACACAAGTGCGAAAAGTGGTTTTTCAACACTAACACAAGTGCGAAAAGTGGTTTTTCAACACTATCACAAGTGCAAAAAGTGTTTTTTCCACACTAATACAAGTGCAAAAGTGGTTTCCTGCACCAACACAAGTGCGAAAAGTGGTTTTCAACACTAACACAAGTGCGAAAAGTGGTTTTTCCACACTAATACAAGTGCAAAAGTGGTTTCCTGCACCAACACAAGTGCGAAAGGTGGTTTTTCAACACTACACAAGTGCGAAAAGTGGTTTTTCAACACTATCACAAGTGCAAAAAGTGTTTTTTCCACACTAATACAAGTGCAAAAGTTGTTTCCTGCACCAACACAAGTGCGGAAAGTGGTTTTTCAACACTAACACAAGTGCGAAAAGTGGTATTTTAACACTAACACAAGTGCGAAAAGTGGTTTTTCAACACTAACACAAGTGCGAAAAGTGGTTTTTCCACACTAACACAAGTGCAAACGTGGTTTCCTGTACCAACACAAGTGCGAAAAGTGGTTTTTCAACACTAACACAAGTGCGAAAAGTGGTTTTTCAACACTACCACAAGTGCGAAAAGTGGTTTTTCAACACTATCACAAGTGCAAAAAGTGTTTTTTCCACACTAATACAAGTGCAAAAGTGGTTTCCTGCACCAACACAAGTGCGGAAAGTGGTTTTTCAACACTAACACAAGTGCGAAAAGTGGTATTTCAACACTAACACAAGTGCGAAAAGTGTTTTTTCAACACTAACACAAGTGCAAAAGTGGTTTTTCCACACTAATACAAGTGCAAAAGTGGTTTGCTGCACCAACACAAGTGCGAAAAGTGGTTTTTCAACACTAACACAAGTGCGAAAAGTGGTTTTTCAACACTATCACAGGTGCAAAAAGTGTTTTTTCCACACTAATACAAGGGCAAAAGTGGTTTCCTGCACCAACACAAGTGCGAAAAGTGGTTTTTCAACACTAACACAAGTGCGAAAAGTGTTTTTTCAACACTATCACAAGTGCAAAAGTGGTTTCCTGCACCAACACAAGTGTGAAAAGTGGTTTTTCAACAATAACACAAGTGCGAAAAGTGGTTTTTCAACACTATCACAAGTGCAAAAAGTGTTTTTTCCACACTAATACAAGGGCAAAAGTGGTTTCCTGTACCAACACAAGTGCGGAAAGTGGTTTTTCAACACTAACACAAGTGTGAAAAGTGGTTTTTCAACACTAACACAAGTGCGAAAAGTGGATTTTCCACACTAATACAAGTGCAAAAGTGGTTTGCTGCACCAACACAAGGGCGAAAAGTGGTTTTTCAACACTAACACAAGTGCGAAAAGTGGTTTTTTTCAACACTATCACAAGTGCAAAAAGTGTTTTTTCCACACTAATACAAGGGCAAAAGTGGTTTCCTGCACCAACACAAGTGCGAAAAGTGGTTTTTCAACACTAACACAAGTGCGAAAAGTGGTTTTTCAACACTAACACAAGTGCGAAAAGTGGTTTTTAAACACTAACACAAGTGCGAAATGTGGTTTTTCCACACTATTACACGTACAAAAGTGGTTTCCTGCACCAACACAAGTGCGAAAAGTGGTTTTTCAACACTAACACAAGTGCGAAAAGTGGTTTTTCAACACTATCACAAGTGCAAAAAGTGTTTTTTCCACACTAATACAAGTGCAAAAGTGGTTTCCTGCACCAACACAAGTGCGAAAAGTGGTTTTTCAACACTAACACAAGTGCGAAAAGTGGTTTTTCAACACCAACACAAATGCGAAAAGTGGTTTTTCCACACTAATACAAGTGCAAAAGTGGTTTCCTGCACCAACACAAGTGCGAAAAGTGGTTTTTCAACACTAACACAAGTGCGAAAAGTGGTTTTTCAACACTATCACAAGTGCAAAAAGTGTTTTTTCCACACTAATACAAGTGCAAAAGTGGTTTCCTGCACCAACACAAGTGCGAAAAGTGGTTTTTCAACACTAACACAAGTGCGAAAAGTGGTTTTCAACACTAACACAAGTGCGAAAAGTGGTTTTTCCACACTAATACAAGTGCAAAAGTGGTTTCCTGCACCAACACAAGTGCGAAAGGTGGTTTCTCAACACTACACAAGTGCGAAAAGTGGTTTTTCAACACTATCACAAGTGCAAAAAGTGTTTTTTCCACACTAATACAAGTGCAAAAGTTGTTTCCTGCACCAACACAAGTGCGGAAAGTGGTTTTTCAACACTAACACAAGTGCGAAAAGTGGTATTTTAACACTAACACAAGTGCAAAAAGTGGTTTTTCAACACTAACACAAGTGCGAAAAGTGGTTTTTCCACACTAACACAAGTGCAAAAGTGGTTTCCTGTACCAACACAAGTGCGAAAAGTGGTTTTTCAACACTAACACAAGTGCGAAAAGTGGTTTTTCAACACTACCACAAGTGCGAAAAGTGGTTTTTCAACACTATCACAAGTGCAAAAAGCGTTTTTTCCACACTAATACAAGTGCAAAAGTGGTTTCCTGCACCAACACAAGTGCGGAAAGTGGTTTTTCAACACTAACACAAGTGCGAAAAGTGGTATTTCAACACTAACACAAGTGCGAAAAGTGTTTTTTCAACACTAACACAAGTGCAAAAGTGGTTTTTCCACACTAATACAAGTGCAAAAGTGGTTTGCTGCACCAACACAAGTGCGAAAAGTGGTTTTTCAACACTAACACAAGTGCGAAAAGTGGTTTTTCAACACTATCACAGGTGCAAAAAGTGTTTTTTCCACACTAATACAAGGGCAAAAGTGGTTTCCTGCACCAACACAAGTGCGAAAAGTGGTTTTTCAACACTAACACAAGTGCGAAAAGTGGTTTTTCAACACTATCACAAGTGCAAAAGTGGTTTCCTGCACCAACACAAGTGTGAAAAGTGGTTTTTCAACACTAACACAAGTGCGAAAAGTGGTTTTTCAACACTATCACAAGTGCAAAAAGTGTTTTTTCCACACTAATACAAGTGCAAAAGTGGTTTCCTGCACCAACACAAGTGCGAAAAGTGGTTTTTCAACACTAACACAAGTTCGAAAAGTGGTTTTTCAACACTAACACAAGTGCGAAAAGTGGTTTTTCCACACGAATACAAGTGCAAAAGTGGTTTCCTGCAAAAAACACAAGTGCGAAAAGTGGTTTTTCAACACTAACACAAGTGCGAAAAGTGGTTTTTCAACACTATCACAGGTGCAAAAAGTGTTTTTTCCACACTAATACAAGGGCAAAAGTGGTTTCCTGCACCAACACAAGTGCGAAAAGTGGTTTTTCAACACTAACACAAGTGCGAAAAGTGTTTTTTCAACACTATCACAAGTGCAAAAGTGGTTTCCTGCACCAACACAAGTGTGAAAAG
The DNA here is from genome assembly GCF_964187855.1 of Myxine glutinosa. Classification (NCBI taxonomy): domain Eukaryota; kingdom Metazoa; phylum Chordata; class Myxini; order Myxiniformes; family Myxinidae; genus Myxine; species Myxine glutinosa. The sequence continues at coordinate 23,082 of NW_027616668.1, read as the reverse complement.
TGGTTTTTCAACAATAACACAAGTGCGAAAAGTGGTTTTTCAACACTATCACAAGTGCAAAAAGTGTTTTTTCCACACTAATACAAGGGCAAAAGTGGTTTCCTGTACCAACACAAGTGCGGAAAGTGGTTTTTCAACACTAACACAAGTGTGAAAAGTGGTTTTTCAACACTAACACAAGTGCGAAAAGTGGATTTTCCACACTAATACAAGTGCAAAAGTGGTTTGCTGCACCAACACAAGGGCGAAAAGTGGTTTTTCAACACTAACACAAGTGCGAAAAGTGGTTTTTCAACACTATCACAAGTGCAAAAAGTGTTTTTTCAACACTAACACAAGTGCGAAAAGTGGTTTTTCAACACTAACACAAGTGCGAAATGTGGTTTTTCCACACTATTACACGTGCAAAAGTGGTTTCCTGCACCAACACAAGTGCGAAAAGTGGTTTTTCAACACCAACACAAGTGCGAAAAGTGGTTTTTCAACAATATCACAAGTGCAAAAAGTGTTTTTTCCACACTAATACAAGTGCAAAAGTGGTTTCATGCACCAACACAAGTGCGAAAAGTGGTTTTTCAACACTAACACAAGTGCGAAAAGTGGTTTTTCAACACCAACACAAATGCGAAAAGTGGTTTTTCCACACTAATACAAGTGCAAAAGTGGTTTCCTGCACCAACACAAGTGCGAAAAGTGGTTTTTCAACACTAACACAAGTGCGAAAAGTGGTTTTTCAACACTATCACAAGTGCAAAAAGTGTTTTTTTCACACTAATACAAGTGCAAAAGTGGTTTCCTGCACCAACACAAGTGTGAAAAGTGGTTTTTCAACACTAACACAAGTGCGAAAAGTGGTTTTCAACACTAACACAAGTGCGAAAAGTGGTTTTTCCACACTAATACAAGTGCAAAAGTGGTTTCCTGCACCAACACAAGTGCGAAAGGTGGTTTCTCAACACTACACAAGTGCGAAAAGTGGTTTTTCAACACTATCACAAGTGCAAAAAGTGTTTTTTCCACACTAATACAAGTGCAAAAGTTGTTTCCTGCACCAACACAAGTGCGGAAAGTGGTTTTTCAACACTAACACAAGTGCGAAAAGTGGTTTTTCAACACTAACACAAGTGCGAAAAGTGGTTTTTCAACACTATCACAAGTGCAAAAAGTGTTTTTTCCACACTAATACAAGTGCAAAAGTGGTTTCCTGCACCAACACAAGTGCGGAAAGTGGTTTTTCAACACTAACACAAGTGTGAAAAGTGGTATTTCAACACTAACACAAGTGCGAAAAGTGGTTTTTCAACACTAACACAAGTGCGAAAAGTGGTTTTTCAACACTAACACAAGTGCGAAAAGTGGTTTTTCAACACTAACACAAGTGCGAAATGTGGTTTTTCCACACTATTACACGTACAAAAGTGGTTTCCTGCACCAACATAAGTGCGAAAAGTGGTTTTTCAACACCAACACAAGTGCGAAAAGTGGTTTTTCAACACTATCACAAGTGCAAAAAGTGTTTTTTCCACACTAATACAAGTGCAAAAGTGGTTTCCTGCACCAACACAAGTGCGAAAAGTGGTTTTTCAACACTAACACAAGTGCGAAAAGTGGTTTTTCAACACCAACACAAATGCGAAAAGTGGTTTTTCCACACTAATACAAGTGCAAAAGTGGTTTCCTGCACCAACACAAGTGCGAAAAGTGGTTTTTCAACACTAACACAAGTGCGAAAAGTGGTTTTTCAACACTATCACAAGTGCAAAAAGTGTTTTTTCCACACTAATACAAGTGCAAAAGTGGTTTCCTGCACCAACACAAGTGCGAAAAGTGGTTTTTCAACACTAACACAAGTGCGAAAAGTGGTTTTCAACACTAACACAAGTGCGAAAAGTGGTTTTTCCACACTAATACAAGTGCAAAAGTGGTTTCCTGCACCAACACAAGTGCGAAAGGTGGTTTCTCAACACTACACAAGTGCGAAAAGTGGTTTTTCAACACTATCACAAGTGCAAAAAGTGTTTTTTCCACACTAATACAAGTGCAAAAGTTGTTTCCTGCACCAACACAAGTGCGGAAAGTGGTTTTTCAACACTAACACAAGTGCGAAAAGTGGTATTTTAACACTAACACAAGTGCAAAAAGTGGTTTTTCAACACTAACACAAGTGCGAAAAGTGGTTTTTCCACACTAACACAAGTGCAAAAGTGGTTTCCTGTACCAACACAAGTGCGAAAAGTGGTTTTTCAACACTAACACAAGTGCGAAAAGTGGTTTTTCAACACTACCACAAGTGCGAAAAGTGGTTTTTCAACACTATCACAAGTGCAAAAAGCGTTTTTTCCACACTAATACAAGTGCAAAAGTGGTTTCCTGCACCAACACAAGTGCGGAAAGTGGTTTTTCAACACTAACACAAGTGCGAAAAGTGGTATTTCAACACTAACACAAGTGCGAAAAGTGTTTTTTCAACACTAACACAAGTGCAAAAGTGGTTTTTCCACACTAATACAAGTGCAAAAGTGGTTTGCTGCACCAACACAAGTGCGAAAAGTGGTTTTTCAACACTAACACAAGTGCGAAAAGTGGTTTTTCAACACTATCACAGGTGCAAAAAGTGTTTTTTCCACACTAATACAAGGGCAAAAGTGGTTTCCTGCACCAACACAAGTGCGAAAAGTGGTTTTTCAACACTAACACAAGTGCGAAAAGTGGTTTTTCAACACTATCACAAGTGCAAAAGTGGTTTCCTGCACCAACACAAGTGTGAAAAGTGGTTTTTCAACAATAACACAAGTGCGAAAAGTGGTTTTTCAACACTATCACAAGTGCAAAAAGTGTTTTTTCCACACTAATACAAGGGCAAAAGTGGTTTCCTGTACCAACACAAGTGCGGAAAGTGGTTTTTCAACACTAACACAAGTGTGAAAAGTGGTTTTTCAACACTAACACAAGTGCGAAAAGTGGATTTTCCACACTAATACAAGTGCAAAAGTGGTTTGCTGCACCAACACAAGGGCGAAAAGTGGTTTTTCAACACTAACACAAGTGCGAAAAGTGGTTTTTTTCAACACTATCACAAGTGCAAAAAGTGTTTTTTCCACACTAATACAAGGGCAAAAGTGGTTTCCTGCACCAACACAAGTGCGAAAAGTGGTTTTTCAACACTAACACAAGTGCGAAAAGTGGTTTTTCAACACTAACACAAGTGCGAAAAGTGGTTTTTAAACACTAACACAAGTGCGAAATGTGGTTTTTCCACACTATTACACGTACAAAAGTGGTTTCCTGCACCAACACAAGTGCGAAAAGTGGTTTTTCAACACTAACACAAGTGCGAAAAGTGGTTTTTCAACACTATCACAAGTGCAAAAAGTGTTTTTTCCACACTAATACAAGTGCAAAAGTGGTTTCCTGCACCAACACAAGTGCGAAAAGTGGTTTTTCAACACTAACACAAGTGCGAAAAGTGGTTTTTCAACACCAACACAAATGCGAAAAGTGGTTTTTCCACACTAATACAAGTGCAAAAGTGGTTTCCTGCACCAACACAAGTGCGAAAAGTGGTTTTTCAACACTAACACAAGTGCGAAAAGTGGTTTTTCAACACTATCACAAGTGCAAAAAGTGTTTTTTCCACACTAATACAAGTGCAAAAGTGGTTTCCTGCACCAACACAAGTGCGAAAAGTGGTTTTTCAACACTAACACAAGTGCGAAAAGTGGTTTTCAACACTAACACAAGTGCGAAAAGTGGTTTTTCCACACTAATACAAGTGCAAAAGTGGTTTCCTGCACCAACACAAGTGCGAAAGGTGGTTTCTCAACACTACACAAGTGCGAAAAGTGGTTTTTCAACACTATCACAAGTGCAAAAAGTGTTTTTTTCCACACTAATACAAGTGCAAAAGTTGTTTCCTGCACCAACACAAGTGCGGAAAGTGGTTTTTCAACACTAACACAAGTGCGAAAAGTGGTATTTTAACACTAACACAAGTGCAAAAAGTGGTTTTTCAACACTAACACAAGTGCGAAAAGTGGTTTTTCCACACTAACACAAGTGCAAAAGTGGTTTCCTGTACCAACACAAGTGCGAAAAGTGGTTTTTCAACACTAACACAAGTGCGAAAAGTGGTTTTTCAACACTACCACAAGTGCGAAAAGTGGTTTTTCAACACTATCACAAGTGCAAAAAGCGTTTTTTCCACACTAATACAAGTGCAAAAGTGGTTTCCTGCACCAACACAAGTGCGGAAAGTGGTTTTTCAACACTAACACAAGTGCGAAAAGTGGTATTTCAACACTAACACAAGTGCGAAAAGTGTTTTTTCAACACTAACACAAGTGCAAAAGTGGTTTTTCCACACTAATACAAGTGCAAAAGTGGTTTGCTGCACCAACACAAGTGCGAAAAGTGGTTTTTCAACACTAACACAAGTGCGAAAAGTGGTTTTTCAACACTATCACAGGTGCAAAAAGTGTTTTTTCCACACTAATACAAGGGCAAAAGTGGTTTCCTGCACCAACACAAGTGCGAAAAGTGGTTTTTCAACACTAACACAAGTGCGAAAAGTGGTTTTTCAACACTATCACAAGTGCAAAAGTGGTTTCCTGCACCAACACAAGTGTGAAAAGTGGTTTTTCAACACTAACACAAGTGCGAAAAGTGGTTTTTCAACACTATCACAAGTGCAAAAAGTGTTTTTTCCACACTAATACAAGTGCAAAAGTGGTTTCCTGCACCAACACAAGTGCGAAAAGTGGTTTTTCAACACTAACACAAGTTCGAAAAGTGGTTTTTCAACACTAACACAAGTGCGAAAAGTGGTTTTTCCACACGAATACAAGTGCAAAAGTGGTTTCCTGCAAAAAACACAAGTGCGAAAAGTGGTTTTTCAACACTAACACAAGTGCGAAAAGTGGTTTTTCAACACTATCACAGGTGCAAAAAGTGTTTTTTCCACACTAATACAAGGGCAAAAGTGGTTTCCTGCACCAACACAAGTGCGAAAAGTGGTTTTTCAACACTAACACAAGTGCGAAAAGTGTTTTTTCAACACTATCACAAGTGCAAAAGTGGTTTCCTGCACCAACACAAGTGTGAAAAGTGGTTTTTCAACAATAACACAAGTGCGAAAAGTGGTTTTTCAACACTATCACAAGTGCAAAAAGTGTTTTTTCCACACTAATACAAGGGCAAAAGTGGTTTCCTGTACCAACACAAGTGCGGAAAGTGGTTTTTCAACACTAACACAAGTGTGAAAAGTGGTTTTTCAACACTAACACAAGTGCGAAAAGTGGATTTTCCACACTAATACAAGTGCAAAAGTGGTTTGCTGCACCAACACAAGGGCGAAAAGTGGTTTTTCAACACTAACACAAGTGCGAAAAGTGGTTTTTCAACACTATCACAAGTGCAAAAAGTGTTTTTTCAACACTAACACAAGTGCGAAAAGTGGTTTTTCAACACTAACACAAGTGCGAAATGTGGTTTTTCCACACTATTACACGTGCAAAAGTGGTTTCCTGCACCAACACAAGTGCGAAAAGTGGTTTTTCAACACCAACACAAGTGCGAAAAGTGGTTTTTCAACAATATCACAAGTGCAAAAAGTGTTTTTTCCACACTAATACAAGTGCAAAAGTGGTTTCATGCACCAACACAAGTGCGAAAAGTGGTTTTTCAACACTAACACAAGTGCGAAAAGTGGTTTTTCAACACCAACACAAATGCGAAAAGTGGTTTTTCCACACTAATACAAGTGCAAAAGTGGTTTCCTGCACCAACACAAGTGCGAAAAGTGGTTTTTCAACACTAACACAAGTGCGAAAAGTGGTTTTTCAACACTATCACAAGTGCAAAAAGTGTTTTTTTCACACTAATACAAGTGCAAAAGTGGTTTCCTGCACCAACACAAGTGTGAAAAGTGGTTTTTCAACACTAACACAAGTGCGAAAAGTGGTTTTCAACACTAACACAAGTGCGAAAAGTGGTTTTTCCACACTAATACAAGTGCAAAAGTGGTTTCCTGCACCAACACAAGTGCGAAAGGTGGTTTCTCAACACTACACAAGTGCGAAAAGTGGTTTTTCAACACTATCACAAGTGCAAAAAGTGTTTTTTCCACACTAATACAAGTGCAAAAGTTGTTTCCTGCACCAACACAAGTGCGGAAAGTGGTTTTTCAACACTAACACAAGTGCGAAAAGTGGTTTTTCAACACTAACACAAGTGCGAAAAGTGGTTTTTCAACACTATCACAAGTGCAAAAAGTGTTTTTTCCACACTAATACAAGTGCAAAAGTGGTTTCCTGCACCAACACAAGTGCGGAAAGTGGTTTTTCAACACTAACACAAGTGTGAAAAGTGGTATTTCAACACTAACACAAGTGCGAAAAGTGGTTTTTCAACACTAACACAAGTGCGAAAAGTGGTTTTTCAACACTAACACAAGTGCGAAAAGTGGTTTTTCAACACTAACACAAGTGCGAAATGTGGTTTTTCCACACTATTACACGTACAAAAGTGGTTTCCTGCACCAACATAAGTGCGAAAAGTGGTTTTTCAACACCAACACAAGTGCGAAAAGTGGTTTTTCAACACTATCACAAGTGCAAAAAGTGTTTTTTCCACACTAATACAAGTGCAAAAGTGGTTTCCTGCACCAACACAAGTGCGAAAAGTGGTTTTTCAACACTAACACAAGTGCGAAAAGTGGTTTTTCAACACCAACACAAATGCGAAAAGTGGTTTTTCCACACTAATACAAGTGCAAAAGTGGTTTCCTGCACCAACACAAGTGCGAAAAGTGGTTTTTCAACACTAACACAAGTGCGAAAAGTGGTTTTTCAACACTATCACAAGTGCAAAAAGTGTTTTTTCCACACTAATACAAGTGCAAAAGTGGTTTCCTGCACCAACACAAGTGCGAAAAGTGGTTTTTCAACACTAACACAAGTGCGAAAAGTGGTTTTCAACACTAACACAAGTGCGAAAAGTGGTTTTTCCACACTAATACAAGTGCAAAAGTGGTTTCCTGCACCAACACAAGTGCGAAAGGTGGTTTCTCAACACTACACAAGTGCGAAAAGTGGTTTTTCAACACTATCACAAGTGCAAAAAGTGTTTTTTCCACACTAATACAAGTGCAAAAGTTGTTTCCTGCACCAACACAAGTGCGGAAAGTGGTTTTTCAACACTAACACAAGTGCGAAAAGTGGTATTTTAACACTAACACAAGTGCAAAAAGTGGTTTTTCAACACTAACACAAGTGCGAAAAGTGGTTTTTCCACACTAACACAAGTGCAAAAGTGGTTTCCTGTACCAACACAAGTGCGAAAAGTGGTTTTTCAACACTAACACAAGTGCGAAAAGTGGTTTTTCAACACTACCACAAGTGCGAAAAGTGGTTTTTCAACACTATCACAAGTGCAAAAAGCGTTTTTTCCACACTAATACAAGTGCAAAAGTGGTTTCCTGCACCAACACAAGTGCGGAAAGTGGTTTTTCAACACTAACACAAGTGCGAAAAGTGGTATTTCAACACTAACACAAGTGCGAAAAGTGTTTTTTCAACACTAACACAAGTGCAAAAGTGGTTTTTCCACACTAATACAAGTGCAAAAGTGGTTTGCTGCACCAACACAAGTGCGAAAAGTGGTTTTTCAACACTAACACAAGTGCGAAAAGTGGTTTTTCAACACTATCACAGGTGCAAAAAGTGTTTTTTCCACACTAATACAAGGGCAAAAGTGGTTTCCTGCACCAACACAAGTGCGAAAAGTGGTTTTTCAACACTAACACAAGTGCGAAAAGTGGTTTTTCAACACTATCACAAGTGCAAAAGTGGTTTCCTGCACCAACACAAGTGTGAAAAGTGGTTTTTCAACACTAACACAAGTGCGAAAAGTGGTTTTTCAACACTATCACAAGTGCAAAAAGTGTTTTTTCCACACTAATACAAGTGCAAAAGTGGTTTCCTGCACCAACACAAGTGCGAAAAGTGGTTTTTCAACACTAACACAAGTTCGAAAAGTGGTTTTTCAACACTAACACAAGTGCGAAAAGTGGTTTTTCCACACGAATACAAGTGCAAAAGTGGTTTCCTGCAAAAAACACAAGTGCGAAAAGTGGTTTTTCAACACTAACACAAGTGCGAAAAGTGGTTTTTCAACACTATCACAGGTGCAAAAAGTGTTTTTTCCACACTAATACAAGGGCAAAAGTGGTTTCCTGCACCAACACAAGTGCGAAAAGTGGTTTTTCAACACTATCACAAGTGCAAAAAGTGGTTTTTCAACACTATCACAAGTGCAAAAGTGGTTTCCTGCACCAACACAAGTGTGAAAAGTGGTTTTTCAACAATAACACAAGTGCGAAAAGTGGTTTTTCAACACTATCACAAGTGCAAAAAGTGTTTTTTCCACACTAATACAAGGGCAAAAGTGGTTTCCTGTACCAACACAAGTGCGGAAAGTGGTTTTTCAACACTAACACAAGTGTGAAAAGTGGTTTTTCAACACTAACACAAGTGCGAAAAGTGGATTTTCCACACTAATACAAGTGCAAAAGTGGTTTGCTGCACCAACACAAGGGCGAAAAGTGGTTTTTCAACACTAACACAAGTGCGAAAAGTGGTTTTTTTCAACACTATCACAAGTGCAAAAAGTGTTTTTTCCACACTAATACAAGGGCAAAAGTGGTTTCCTGCACCAACACAAGTGCGAAAAGTGGTTTTTCAACACTAACACAAGTGCGAAAAGTGGTTTTTCAACACTAACACAAGTGCGAAAAGTGGTTTTTAAACACTAACACAAGTGCGAAATGTGGTTTTTCCACACTATTACACGTACAAAAGTGGTTTCCTGCACCAACACAAGTGCGAAAAGTGGTTTTTCAACACTAACACAAGTGCGAAAAGTGGTTTTTCAACACTATCACAAGTGCAAAAAGTGTTTTTTCCACACTAATACAAGTGCAAAAGTGGTTTCCTGCACCAACACAAGTGCGAAAAGTGGTTTTTCAACACTAACACAAGTGCGAAAAGTGGTTTTTCAACACCAACACAAATGCGAAAAGTGGTTTTTCCACACTAATACAAGTGCAAAAGTGGTTTCCTGCACCAACACAAGTGCGAAAAGTGGTTTTTCAACACTAACACAAGTGCGAAAAGTGGTTTTTCAACACTATCACAAGTGCAAAAAGTGTTTTTTCCACACTAATACAAGTGCAAAAGTGGTTTCCTGCACCAACACAAGTGCGAAAAGTGGTTTTTCAACACTAACACAAGTGCGAAAAGTGGTTTTCAACACTAACACAAGTGCGAAAAGTGGTTTTTCCACACTAATACAAGTGCAAAAGTGGTTTCCTGCACCAACACAAGTGCGAAAGGTGGTTTCTCAACACTACACAAGTGCGAAAAGTGGTTTTTCAACACTATCACAAGTGCAAAAAGTGTTTTTTCCACACTAATACAAGTGCAAAAGTTGTTTCCTGCACCAACACAAGTGCGGAAAGTGGTTTTTCAACACTAACACAAGTGCGAAAAGTGGTATTTTAACACTAACACAAGTGCAAAAAGTGGTTTTTCAACACTAACACAAGTGCGAAAAGTGGTTTTTCCACACTAACACAAGTGCAAAAGTGGTTTCCTGTACCAACACAAGTGCGAAAAGTGGTTTTTCAACACTAACACAAGTGCGAAAAGTGGTTTTTCAACACTACCACAAGTGCGAAAAGTGGTTTTTCAACACTATCACAAGTGCAAAAAGCGTTTTTTCCACACTAATACAAGTGCAAAAGTGGTTTCCTGCACCAACACAAGTGCGGAAAGTGGTTTTTCAACACTAACACAAGTGCGAAAAGTGGTATTTCAACACTAACACAAGTGCGAAAAGTGTTTTTTCAACACTAACACAAGTGCAAAAGTGGTTTTTCCACACTAATACAAGTGCAAAAGTGGTTTGCTGCACCAACACAAGTGCGAAAAGTGGTTTTTCAACACTAACACAAGTGCGAAAAGTGGTTTTTCAACACTATCACAGGTGCAAAAAGTGTTTTTTCCACACTAATACAAGGGCAAAAGTGGTTTCCTGCACCAACACAAGTGCGAAAAGTGGTTTTTCAACACTAACACAAGTGCGAAAAGTGGTTTTTCAACACTATCACAAGTGCAAAAGTGGTTTCCTGCACCAACACAAGTGTGAAAAGTGGTTTTTCAACACTAACACAAGTGCGAAAAGTGGTTTTTCAACACTATCACAAGTGCAAAAAGTGTTTTTTCCACACTAATACAAGTGCAAAAGTGGTTTCCTGCACCAACACAAGTGCGAAAAGTGGTTTTTCAACACTAACACAAGTTCGAAAAGTGGTTTTTCAACACTAACACAAGTGCGAAAAGTGGTTTTTCCACACGAATACAAGTGCAAAAGTGGTTTCCTGCAAAAAACACAAGTGCGAAAAGTGGTTTTTCAACACTAACACAAGTGCGAAAAGTGGTTTTTCAACACTATCACAGGTGCAAAAAGTGTTTTTTCCACACTAATACAAGGGCAAAAGTGGTTTCCTGCACCAACACAAGTGCGAAAAGTGGTTTTTCAACACTAACACAAGTGCGAAAAGTGTTTTTTCAACACTATCACAAGTGCAAAAGTGGTTTCCTGCACCAACACAAGTGTGAAAAGTGGTTTTTCAACAATAACACAAGTGCGAAAAGTGGTTTTTCAACACTATCACAAGTGCAAAAAGTGTTTTTTCCACACTAATACAAGGGCAAAAGTGGTTTCCTGTACCAACACAAGTGCGGAAAGTGGTTTTTCAACACTAACACAAGTGTGAAAAGTGGTTTTTCAACACTAACACAAGTGCGAAAAGTGGATTTTCCACACTAATACAAGTGCAAAAGTGGTTTGCTGCACCAACACAAGGGCGAAAAGTGGTTTTTCAACACTAACACAAGTGCGAAAAGTGGTTTTTCAACACTATCACAAGTGCAAAAAGTGTTTTTTCAACACTAACACAAGTGCGAAAAGTGGTTTTTCAACACTAACACAAGTGCGAAATGTGGTTTTTCCACACTATTACACGTGCAAAAGTGGTTTCCTGCACCAACACAAGTGCGAAAAGTGGTTTTTCAACACCAACACAAGTGCGAAAAGTGGTTTTTCAACAATATCACAAGTGCAAAAAGTGTTTTTTCCACACTAATACAAGTGCAAAAGTGGTTTCATGCACCAACACAAGTGCGAAAAGTGGTTTTTCAACACTAACACAAGTGCGAAAAGTGGTTTTTCAACACCAACACAAATGCGAAAAGTGGTTTTTCCACACTAATACAAGTGCAAAAGTGGTTTCCTGCACCAACACAAGTGCGAAAAGTGGTTTTTCAACACTAACACAAGTGCGAAAAGTGGTTTTTCAACACTATCACAAGTGCAAAAAGTGTTTTTTTCACACTAATACAAGTGCAAAAGTGGTTTCCTGCACCAACACAAGTGTGAAAAGTGGTTTTTCAACACTAACACAAGTGCGAAAAGTGGTTTTCAACACTAACACAAGTGCGAAAAGTGGTTTTTCCACACTAATACAAGTGCAAAAGTGGTTTCCTGCACCAACACAAGTGCGAAAGGTGGTTTCTCAACACTACACAAGTGCGAAAAGTGGTTTTTCAACACTATCACAAGTGCAAAAAGTGTTTTTTCCACACTAATACAAGTGCAAAAGTTGTTTCCTGCACCAACACAAGTGCGGAAAGTGGTTTTTCAACACTAACACAAGTGCGAAAAGTGGTTTTTCAACACTAACACAAGTGCGAAAAGTGGTTTTTCAACACTATCACAAGTGCAAAAAGTGTTTTTTCCACACTAATACAAGTGCAAAAGTGGTTTCCTGCACCAACACAAGTGCGGAAAGTGGTTTTTCAACACTAACACAAGTGTGAAAAGTGGTATTTCAACACTAACACAAGTGCGAAAAGTGGTTTTTCAACACTAACACAAGTGCGAAAAGTGGTTTTTCAACACTAACACAAGTGCGAAAAGTGGTTTTTCAACACTAACACAAGTGCGAAATGTGGTTTTTCCACACTATTACACGTACAAAAGTGGTTTCCTGCACCAACATAAGTGCGAAAAGTGGTTTTTCAACACCAACACAAGTGCGAAAAGTGGTTTTTCAACACTATCACAAGTGCAAAAAGTGTTTTTTCCACACTAATACAAGTGCAAAAGTGGTTTCCTGCACCAACACAAGTGCGAAAAGTGGTTTTTCAACACTAACACAAGTGCGAAAAGTGGTTTTTCAACACCAACACAAATGCGAAAAGTGGTTTTTCCACACTAATACAAGTGCAAAAGTGGTTTCCTGCACCAACACAAGTGCGAAAAGTGGTTTTTCAACACTAACACAAGTGCGAAAAGTGGTTTTTCAACACTATCACAAGTGCAAAAAGTGTTTTTTCCACACTAATACAAGTGCAAAAGTGGTTTCCTGCACCAACACAAGTGCGAAAAGTGGTTTTTCAACACTAACACAAGTGCGAAAAGTGGTTTTCAACACTAACACAAGTGCGAAAAGTGGTTTTTCCACACTAATACAAGTGCAAAAGTGGTTTCCTGCACCAACACAAGTGCGAAAGGTGGTTTCTCAACACTACACAAGTGCGAAAAGTGGTTTTTCAACACTATCACAAGTGCAAAAAGTGTTTTTTCCACACTAATACAAGTGCAAAAGTTGTTTCCTGCACCAACACAAGTGCGGAAAGTGGTTTTTCAACACTAACACAAGTGCGAAAAGTGGTATTTTAACACTAACACAAGTGCAAAAAGTGGTTTTTCAACACTAACACAAGTGCGAAAAGTGGTTTTTCCACACTAACACAAGTGCAAAAGTGGTTTCCTGTACCAACACAAGTGCGAAAAGTGGTTTTTCAACACTAACACAAGTGCGAAAAGTGGTTTTTCAACACTACCACAAGTGCGAAAAGTGGTTTTTCAACACTATCACAAGTGCAAAAAGCGTTTTTTCCACACTAATACAAGTGCAAAAGTGGTTTCCTGCACCAACACAAGTGCGGAAAGTGGTTTTTCAACACTAACACAAGTGCGAAAAGTGGTATTTCAACACTAACACAAGTGCGAAAAGTGTTTTTTCAACACTAACACAAGTGCAAAAGTGGTTTTTCCACACTAATACAAGTGCAAAAGTGGTTTGCTGCACCAACACAAGTGCGAAAAGTGGTTTTTCAACACTAACACAAGTGCGAAAAGTGGTTTTTCAACACTATCACAGGTGCAAAAAGTGTTTTTTCCACACTAATACAAGGGCAAAAGTGGTTTCCTGCACCAACACAAGTGCGAAAAGTGGTTTTTCAACACTAACACAAGTGCGAAAAGTGGTTTTTCAACACTATCACAAGTGCAAAAGTGGTTTCCTGCACCAACACAAGTGTGAAAAGTGGTTTTTCAACACTAACACAAGTGCGAAAAGTGGTTTTTCAACACTATCACAAGTGCAAAAAGTGTTTTTTCCACACTAATACAAGTGCAAAAGTGGTTTCCTGCACCAACACAAGTGCGAAAAGTGGTTTTTCAACACTAACACAAGTTCGAAAAGTGGTTTTTCAACACTAACACAAGTGCGAAAAGTGGTTTTTCCACACGAATACAAGTGCAAAAGTGGTTTCCTGCAAAAAACACAAGTGCGAAAAGTGGTTTTTCAACACTAACACAAGTGCGAAAAGTGGTTTTTCAACACTATCACAGGTGCAAAAAGTGTTTTTTCCACACTAATACAAGGGCAAAAGTGGTTTCCTGCACCAACACAAGTGCGAAAAGTGGTTTTTCAACACTAACACAAGTGCGAAAAGTGTTTTTTCAACACTATCACAAGTGCAAAAGTGGTTTCCTGCACCAACACAAGTGTGAAAAGTGGTTTTTCAACAATAACACAAGTGCGAAAAGTGGTTTTTCAACACTATCACAAGTGCAAAAAGTGTTTTTTCCACACTAATACAAGGGCAAAAGTGGTTTCCTGTACCAACACAAGTGCGGAAAGTGGTTTTTCAACACTAACACAAGTGTGAAAAGTGGTTTTTCAACACTAACACAAGTGCGAAAAGTGGATTTTCCACACTAATACAAGTGCAAAAGTGGTTTGCTGCACCAACACAAGGGCGAAAAGTGGTTTTTCAACACTAACACAAGTGCGAAAAGTGGTTTTTCAACACTATCACAAGTGCAAAAAGTGTTTTTTCAACACTAACACAAGTGCGAAAAGTGGTTTTTCAACACTAACACAAGTGCGAAATGTGGTTTTTCCACACTATTACACGTGCAAAAGTGGTTTCCTGCACCAACACAAGTGCGAAAAGTGGTTTTTCAACACCAACACAAGTGCGAAAAGTGGTTTTTCAACAATATCACAAGTGCAAAAAGTGTTTTTTCCACACTAATACAAGTGCAAAAGTGGTTTCCTGCACCAACACAAGTGCGAAAAGTGGTTTTTCAACACTAACACAAGTGCGAAAAGTGGTTTTTCAACACCAACACAAATGCGAAAAGTGGTTTTTCCACACTAATACAAGTGCAAAAGTGGTTTCCTGCACCAACACAAGTGCGAAAAGTGGTTTTTCAACACTAACACAAGTGCGAAAAGTGGTTTTTCAACACTATCACAAGTGCAAAAAGTGTTTTTTTCACACTAATACAAGTGCAAAAGTGGTTTCCTGCACCAACACAAGTGTGAAAAGTGGTTTTTCAACACTAACACAAGTGCGAAAAGTGGTTTTCAACACTAACACAAGTGCGAAAAGTGGTTTTTCCACACTAATACAAGTGCAAAAGTGGTTTCCTGCACCAACACAAGTGCGAAAGGTGGTTTCTCAACACTACACAAGTGCGAAAAGTGGTTTTTCAACACTATCACAAGTGCAAAAAGTGTTTTTTCCACACTAATACAAGTGCAAAAGTTGTTTCCTGCACCAACACAAGTGCGGAAAGTGGTTTTTCAACACTAACACAAGTGCGAAAAGTGGTTTTTCAACACTAACACAAGTGCGAAAAGTGGTTTTTCAACACTATCACAAGTGCAAAAAGTGTTTTTTCCACACTAATACAAGTGCAAAAGTGGTTTCCTGCACCAACACAAGTGCGGAAAGTGGTTTTTCAACACTAACACAAGTGTGAAAAGTGGTATTTCAACACTAACACAAGTGCGAAAAGTGGTTTTTCAACACTAACACAAGTGCGAAAAGTGGATTTTCCACACTAATACAAGTGCAAAAGTGGTTTGCTGCACCAACACAAGGGCGAAAAGTGGTTTTTCAACACTAACACAAGTGCGAAAAGTGGTTTTTCAACACTATCACAAGTGCAAAAAGTGTTTTTTCCACACTAATACAAGGGCAAAAGTGGTTTCCTGCACCAACACAAGTGCGAAAAGTGGTTTTTCAACACTAACACAAGTGCGAAAAGTGGTTTTTCAACACTAACACAAGTGCGAAAAGTGGTTTTTCAACACTAACACAAGTGCGAAATGTGGTTTTTCCACACTATTACAAGTGCAAAAGTGGTTTCCTGCACCAACACAAGTGCGAAAAGTGGTTTTTCAACACCAACACAAGTGCGAAAAGTGGTTTTTCAACACTATCACAAGTGCAAAAAGTGTTTTTTCCACACTAATACAAGTGCAAAAGTGGTGTCCTGCACCAACACAAGTGCGAAAAGTGGTTTTTCAACACTAACACAAGTGCGAAAAGTTGTTTTCCAACACTATCACAAGTGCAAAAAGTGTTTTTTCCACACTAATACAAGTGCAAAAGTGGTTTCCTGCACTAACACAAGTGCGAAAAGTGGTTTTTCAACACTAACACTGGTGCGAAAAGTGGTTTTTCAACACTAACACAAGTGCAAAAAGTGGTTTTTCAACACTATCACAAGTGCAAAAAGTGTTTTTTCCACACTAATACAAGTGCAAAAGTGGTTTCCTGCACCAACACAGGTGCGAAAAGTGGTTTTTCAACACTAACACAATGGCGAAAAGTGGTATTTCAACACTAACACAAGTGCGAAAAGTGGTTTTTCAACACTAAGACAAGTGCGAAAAGTGGTTTTTCCACACTAATACAAGTGCAAAAGTGGTTTCCTGCACCAACACAAGTGCGAAAAGTGGTTTTTCAACACTAACACAAGTGCGAAAAGTGGTTTTTCAACACTATCACAAGTGCAAAAAGTGTTTTTTCCACACTAATACAAGTGCAAAAGTGGTTTCCTGTACCAACACAAGTGCGAAAAGTGGTTTTTCAACACTAACACAAGTGCGAAAAGTGGTTTTTCAACATTAACACAAGTGCGGAAAGTGGTTTTTTAACACTATCACAAGTGCAAAAAGTGTTTTTTCCACACTAATACAAGTGCAAAAGTGGTTTCCTGCACCAACACAAGTGCGAAAAGTGGTTTTTCAACACTAACACAAGTGCGAAAAGTGGTTTTTCAACACTAACACAAGTGCGAAAAGTGGTTTTTCAACACTAACACAAGTGCGAAAAGTGGTTTTTCCACACTAATACAAGTGCAAAAGTGGTTTCCTGCACCAACACAAGTGCGAAAAGTGGTTCATCAACACTAACACAAGTGCGAAAAGTGGTTTTTCAACACTAACACAAGTGCGAAAAGTGGTTTTTCAACACTAAGACAAGTGCGAAAATTGGTTTTTCCACACTAATACAAGTGCAAAAGTGGTTTCCTGCACCAACACAAGTGCGAAAAGTGGTTTTTCAACACTAACACAAGTGCGAAAAGTGGTTTTTCAACACTAACACAAGTGCGAAAAGTGGTTTTTCCACACTAATACAAGTGCAAAAGTGGTTTCCTGCACCAACACAAGTGCGAAAAGTGGTTTTTCAACACTAACACAAGTGTGAAAAGTGGTTTTTCAACACTAACACATGTGCGAGAAGTGGTTTTTCAACACTAACACAAGTGCGAAAAGTGGTTTTTCAACACTATCACAAGTGCAAAAAGTGTTTTTTCCACACTAATACAAGTGCAAAAGTGCTTTCCTGCACCAATACAAGTGCGAAAAGTGGTTTTTCAACACTAACACAAGTGCAAAAAGTGGTTTTTAAACACTAACACAAGTGCGAAAACTGGTTTTTCCACACTAATACGAGTGCAAAAGTGGTTTCCTGCACCAACACAAGTGCGAAAAGTGGTTTTTCAACACTAACACAAGTGCGAAAAGTGGTTTTTCAACACTATCACAGGTGCAAAAAGTGTTTTTTCCACACTAATACAAGTGCAAAAGTGGTTTCCTGCACCAACACAAGTGCGAAAAGTGGTTTTTCAAAACTAACGCAAGTGCGAAAATGTGGTTTTTCAACAATAACACAAGTGCGAAAAGTGGTTTTTCAACACTAACGTCTAACACAAGTGCGAAAAGTGGTTTTTTTCAACACTATCACAAGTGCAAAAAGTGTTTTTTCCACACTAATACAAGGGCAAAAGTGGTTTCCTGCACCAACACAAGTGCGAAAAGTGGTTTTTCAACACTAACACAAGTGCGAAAAGTGGTTTTTCAACACTAACACAAGTGCGAAAAGTGGTTTTTAAACACTAACACAAGTGCGAAATGTGGTTTTTCCACACTATTACACGTACAAAAGTGGTTTCCTGCACCAACACAAGTGCGAAAAGTGGTTTTTCAACACTAACACAAGTGCGAAAAGTGGTTTTTCAACACTATCACAAGTGCAAAAAGTGTTTTTTCCACACTAATACAAGTGCAAAAGTGGTTTCCTGCACCAACACAAGTGCGAAAAGTGGTTTTTCAACACTAACACAAGTGCGAAAAGTGGTTTTTCAACACCAACACAAATGCGAAAAGTGGTTTTTCCACACTAATACAAGTGCAAAAGTGGTTTCCTGCACCAACACAAGTGCGAAAAGTGGTTTTTCAACACTAACACAAGTGCGAAAAGTGGTTTTTCAACACTATCACAAGTGCAAAAAGTGTTTTTTCCACACTAATACAAGTGCAAAAGTGGTTTCCTGCACCAACACAAGTGCGAAAAGTGGTTTTTCAACACTAACACAAGTGCGAAAAGTGGTTTTCAACACTAACACAAGTGCGAAAAGTGGTTTTTCCACACTAATACAAGTGCAAAAGTGGTTTCCTGCACCAACACAAGTGCGAAAGGTGGTTTCTCAACACTACACAAGTGCGAAAAGTGGTTTTTCAACACTATCACAAGTGCAAAAAGTGTTTTTTCCACACTAATACAAGTGCAAAAGTTGTTTCCTGCACCAACACAAGTGCGGAAAGTGGTTTTTCAACACTAACACAAGTGCGAAAAGTGGTATTTTAACACTAACACAAGTGCAAAAAGTGGTTTTCAACACTAACCACAAGTGCGAAAAGTGGTTTTTCCACACTAACACAAGTGCAAAAGTGGTTTCCTGTACCAACACAAGTGCGAAAAGTGGTTTTTTCAACACTAACACAAGTGCGAAAAGTGGTTTTTCAACACTACCACAAGTGCGAAAAGTGGTTTTTCAACACTATCACAAGTGCAAAAAGCGTTTTTTCCACACTAATACAAGTGCAAAAGTGGTTTCCTGCACCAACACAAGTGCGGAAAGTGGTTTTTCAACACTAACACAAGTGCGAAAAGTGGTATTTCAACACTAACACAAGTGCGAAAAGTGTTTTTTCAACACTAACACAAGTGCAAAAGTGGTTTTTCCACACTAATACAAGTGCAAAAGTGGTTTGCTGCACCAACACAAGTGCGAAAAGTGGTTTTTCAACACTAACACAAGTGCGAAAAGTGGTTTTTCAACACTATCACAGGTGCAAAAAGTGTTTTTTCCACACTAATACAAGGGCAAAAGTGGTTTCCTGCACCAACACAAGTGCGAAAAGTGGTTTTTCAACACTAACACAAGTGCGAAAAGTGGTTTTTCAACACTATCACAAGTGCAAAAGTGGTTTCCTGCACCAACACAAGTGTGAAAAGTGGTTTTTCAACACTAACACAAGTGCGAAAAGTGGTTTTTCAACACTATCACAAGTGCAAAAAGTGTTTTTTCCACACTAATACAAGTGCAAAAGTGGTTTCCTGCACCAACACAAGTGCGAAAAGTGGTTTTTCAACACTAACACAAGTTCGAAAAGTGGTTTTTCAACACTAACACAAGTGCGAAAAGTGGTTTTTCCACACGAATACAAGTGCAAAAGTGGTTTCCTGCAAAAAACACAAGTGCGAAAAGTGGTTTTTCAACACTAACACAAGTGCGAAAAGTGGTTTTTCAACACTATCACAGGTGCAAAAAGTGTTTTTTCCACACTAATACAAGGGCAAAAGTGGTTTCCTGCACCAACACAAGTGCGAAAAGTGGTTTTTCAACACTAACACAAGTGCGAAAAGTGTTTTTTCAACACTATCACAAGTGCAAAAGTGGTTTCCTGCACCAACACAAGTGTGAAAAGTGGTTTTTCAACAATAACACAAGTGCGAAAAGTGGTTTTTCAACACTATCACAAGTGCAAAAAGTGTTTTTTCCACACTAATACAAGGGCAAAAGTGGTTTCCTGTACCAACACAAGTGCGGAAAGTGGTTTTTCAACACTAACACAAGTGTGAAAAGTGGTTTTTCAACACTAACACAAGTGCGAAAAGTGGATTTTCCCACTAATACAAGTGCAAAAGTGGTTTGCTGCACCAACACAAGGGCGAAAAGTGGTTTTTCAACACTAACACAAGTGCGAAAAGTGGTTTTTCAACACTATCACAAGTGCAAAAAGTGTTTTTTCAACACTAACACAAGTGCGAAAAGTGGTTTTTCAACACTAACACAAGTGCGAAATGTGGTTTTTCCACACTATTACACGTGCAAAAGTGGTTTCCTGCACCAACACAAGTGCGAAAAGTGGTTTTTCAACACCAACACAAGTGCGAAAAGTGGTTTTTCAACAATATCACAAGTGCAAAAAGTGTTTTTTCCACACTAATACAAGTGCAAAAGTGGTTTCATGCACCAACACAAGTGCGAAAAGTGGTTTTTCAACACTAACACAAGTGCGAAAAGTGGTTTTTCAACACCAACACAAATGCGAAAAGTGGTTTTTCCACACTAATACAAGTGCAAAAGTGGTTTCCTGCACCAACACAAGTGCGAAAAGTGGTTTTTCAACACTAACACAAGTGCGAAAAGTGGTTTTTCAACACTATCACAAGTGCAAAAAGTGTTTTTTTCACACTAATACAAGTGCAAAAGTGGTTTCCTGCACCAACACAAGTGTGAAAAGTGGTTTTTCAACACTAACACAAGTGCGAAAAGTGGTTTTCAACACTAACACAAGTGCGAAAAGTGGTTTTTCCACACTAATACAAGTGCAAAAGTGGTTTCCTGCACCAACACAAGTGCGAAAGGTGGTTTCTCAACACTACACAAGTGCGAAAAGTGGTTTTTCAACACTATCACAAGTGCAAAAAGTGTTTTTTCCACACTAATACAAGTGCAAAAGTTGTTTCCTGCACCAACACAAGTGCGGAAAGTGGTTTTTCAACACTAACACAAGTGCGAAAAGTGGTTTTTCAACACTAACACAAGTGCGAAAAGTGGTTTTTCAACACTATCACAAGTGCAAAAAGTGTTTTTTCCACACTAATACAAGTGCAAAAGTGGTTTCCTGCACCAACACAAGTGCGGAAAGTGGTTTTTCAACACTAACACAAGTGTGAAAAGTGGTATTTCAACACTAACACAAGTGCGAAAAGTGGTTTTTCAACACTAACACAAGTGCGAAAAGTGGTTTTTCAACACTAACACAAGTGCGAAAAGTGGTTTTTCAACACTAACACAAGTGCGAAATGTGGTTTTTCCACACTATTACACGTACAAAAGTGGTTTCCTGCACCAACATAAGTGCGAAAAGTGGTTTTTCAACACCAACACAAGTGCGAAAAGTGGTTTTTCAACACTATCACAAGTGCAAAAAGTGTTTTTTCCACACTAATACAAGTGCAAAAGTGGTTTCCTGCACCAACACAAGTGCGAAAAGTGGTTTTTCAACACTAACACAAGTGCGAAAAGTGGTTTTTCAACACCAACACAAATGCGAAAAGTGGTTTTTCCACACTAATACAAGTGCAAAAGTGGTTTCCTGCACCAACACAAGTGCGAAAAGTGGTTTTTCAACACTAACACAAGTGCGAAAAGTGGTTTTTCAACACTATCACAAGTGCAAAAAGTGTTTTTTCCACACTAATACAAGTGCAAAAGTGGTTTCCTGCACCAACACAAGTGCGAAAAGTGGTTTTTCAACACTAACACAAGTGCGAAAAGTGGTTTTCAACACTAACACAAGTGCGAAAAGTGGTTTTTCCACACTAATACAAGTGCAA
This sequence comes from Myxine glutinosa, assembly GCF_964187855.1. Lineage (NCBI taxonomy): Eukaryota > Metazoa > Chordata > Myxini > Myxiniformes > Myxinidae > Myxine > Myxine glutinosa. The sequence goes on along the minus strand of NW_027616668.1, from coordinate 1,681 downwards.
AAGTGGTTTCCTGCACCAACACAAGTGCGAAAGGTGGTTTCTCAACACTACACAAGTGCGAAAAGTGGTTTTTCAACACTATCACAAGTGCAAAAAGTGTTTTTTTCCACACTAATACAAGTGCAAAAGTTGTTTCCTGCACCAACACAAGTGCGGAAAGTGGTTTTTCAACACTAACACAAGTGCGAAAAGTGGTATTTTAACACTAACACAAGTGCAAAAAGTGGTTTTTCAACACTAACACAAGTGCGAAAAGTGGTTTTTTCCACACTAACACAAGTGCAAAAGTGGTTTCCTGTACCAACACAAGTGCGAAAAGTGGTTTTTCAACACTAACACAAGTGCGAAAAGTGGTTTTTCAACACTACCACAAGTGCGAAAAGTGGTTTTTCAACACTATCACAAGTGCAAAAAGCGTTTTTTTCCACACTAATACAAGTGCAAAAGTGGTTTCCTGCACCAACACAAGTGCGGAAAGTGGTTTTTCAACACTAACACAAGTGCGAAAAGTGGTATTTCAACACTAACACAAGTGCGAAAAGTGTTTTTTCAACACTAACACAAGTGCAAAAGTGGTTTTTCCACACTAATACAAGTGCAAAAGTGGTTTGCTGCACCAACACAAGTGTGAAAAGTGGTTTTTCAACACTAACACAAGTGCGAAAAGTGGTTTTTTCAACACTATCACAGGTGCAAAAAGTGTTTTTTCCACACTAATACAAGGGCAAAAGTGGTTTCCTGCACCAACACAAGTGCGAAAAGTGGTTTTTCAACACTAACACAAGTGCGAAAAGTGGTTTTTCAACACTATCACAAGTGCAAAAGTGGTTTCCTGCACCAACACAAGTGTGAAAAGTGGTTTTTCAACACTAACACAAGTGCGAAAAGTGGTTTTTCAACACTATCACAAGTGCAAAAAGTGTTTTTTCCACACTAATACAAGTGCAAAAGTGGTTTCCTGCACCAACAACACAAGTGCGAAAAGTGGTTTTTCAACACTAACACAAGTTCGAAAAGTGGTTTTTCAACACTAACACAAGTGCGAAAAGTGGTTTTTCCACACGAATACAAGTGCAAAAGTGGTTTCCTGCAAAAAACACAAGTGCGAAAAGTGGTTTTTCAACACTAACACAAGTGCGGAAAAGTGGTTTTTCAACACTATCACAGGTGCAAAAAGTGTTTTTTCCACACTAATACAAGGGCAAAAGTGGTTTCCTGCACCAACACAAGTGCGAAAAGTGGTTTTTCAACACTAACACAAGTGCGAAAAGTGTTTTTTCAACACTATCACAAGTGCAAAAGTGGTTTCCTGCACCAACACAAGTGTGAAAAGTGGTTTTTCAACAATAACACAAGTGCGAAAAGTGGTTTTTCAACACTATCACAAGTGCAAAAAGTGTTTTTTCCACACTAATACAAGGGCAAAAGTGGTTTCCTGTACCAACACAAGTGCGGAAAGTGGTTTTTCAACACTAACACAAGTGTGAAAAGTGGTTTTTCAACACTAACACAAGTGCGAAAAGTGGATTTTCCACACTAATACAAGTGCAAAAGTGGTTTGCTGCACCAACACAAGGGCGAAAAGTGGTTTTTCAACACTAACACAAGTGCGAAAAGTGGTTTTTCAACACTATCACAAGTGCAAAAAGTGTTTTTTCAACACTAACACAAGTGCGAAAAG